>NW_022436979.1:18842518-18871825 GCF_009761245.1 Sapajus apella | reverse complement strand
TTTGTTTTTGCGTAAGTTAGTGAGGGTTGCTAGTATTTTCACAAACATGGTAGAAAATTAAAGTATACTAAAACTGAAAGTACCCTTAGAATTTGAAGTTTACAAATTTTATTTTCAGGGCAGAAACTCGCTTATGGTCTCCACAAGTATCTGAAGAAGGGAAAGCCCATCCTTTCAAAATCAACTTAGAATCAGAACCACAGGTATGAATTTTAGAGCAAATGATATGCACTGTATTTCCTTTTAAGTAATGGGGATGCCTTCCAAGGAAAGGAAGAGACAAATAGAAAGATTGAAACAAGCCACCTGGTGAAGCCATTGTGTCATTCCTCTCTGAGATGAATTTATCCATGTTTTCTTACATCAAGAAAAAGAGGGGTTCCTATGTGAACATCTTGTTGAAAGACAAAATGTGCTCCCATCGGAAAGAATTTGGCTAAATCTACAGAGTCCACTTATTATTTTTTCATTTCTTGTGATGGACTTCTGTCAAATGACCACGAGGTAAGCTAAGGAGTTTAAGTTGTTAAAACAAAGCAAGGCAAAAATAAGGTCGATCATTTCAAACAGGTGTCTCCAATCTAATAGTTATTGTGAATTTCCATCCTTGGAGGTCTTCACCCAGATCTCATTTTACATACTTCTTTAATTCTCCTTTCTGAGATTCTATAATTAAATTTACTCTAATAAAAAAGTGTTGCCTAATGTGATCATGGTCATGGTGATATTCTGCTAGTACAGCTGAATTATAAAAGATAAAAGATTTTCCCAGGAGGCAACTGTAATAAACTAAATTAATCTAATTATCTGATGCTTATCTATGTCTACTTTCAAAAGGTCCAAAAAACCTGAAATTAAACAAATCTTGATTGTGATGTACTGAGAAATCTAATTAAGTATTTTATGACTTCTACATAGAAGCTCTAAACATTTAGAGACACAGATATATAAATTTACTACCCCTTTTGACACACATGTTCCTACTAAACGGATTAGATATTCCCAGCATGTAGTTTTTCTATATAACTAAGGGAACTGAAAACATATTTGTAATTTACGTTTGGCAGTATTTCCCCTTTCAAGAAAACTCCTGAATTTGCCCTTCAAATTTTCCACTTGTCTCCATAAGCCTCAGATTTCTTTTGTGGAAAAAAAAAAAAAGATGCTGAATAACATCAGTACATTTATCTCCTAGGGTTTTTCAAAGATTAGAATAAAATAATACAAGCAAAGAACTTGGCACATTGAGTTGTTCATAGAAATACTCAAATAAGTGGTAGCTCTCCTTATTAGTGTGACACCCTCCTCCCAGGCTGTGATCAGAAAGTCTCCTGGCCTTTCTTGCTGAGGAGATAGTTGGCTGGCTACCTGATAGGACATCCTAAAGGCTAGGAATGCCTTCTTCGTTGCTGTTACAAGGGTCATTACAAATGAATTAAAGCCTTATTTTCGCCGGGCGCGGTGGCTCAAGCCTGTAATCCCAGCACTTTGGGAGGCCGAGGCAGGTGGATCACGAGGTCAAGAGATCGAGACCATCCTGGTCAACATGGTGAAACCCTGTCTCTACTAAAAATACAAAAAAAAAACATTAGCTGGGCATGGTGGCGCGTGCCTGTAATCCCAGCTACTCAGGAGGCTGAGGCAGGAGAATTGCCTGAACCCAGGAGGCGGAGGTTGCGGTGAGCCGAGATCGCGCCATTGCACTCCAGCCTGGGTAACAAGAGTGAAACTCCGTCTCAAAAAAAAAGCTTTATTTTCAGTTAAAATATACTCTCTCCAGGAGAAGAAGCATCTTGAGTAATATAATCCTTAGAGGAAATGAGTTAATTAGATTTTTGTCCTAGAGTTTTGACTAAAGGGAAGGTGGACTCTGAATCTAAAATCCGCTAAAAGGAAAAGTAGGAGAAAATAGGCCCCAAAAGGCGTGACCAGGACAGAGAATATTATGAAGGCAGGAACCTTAAGGCTGCTGTTTTCCCTCTGAGTCCCCCCAGCTCAATAAATAGCTGACAAAAAGGAAGCGGAGAGCCTAAACATGAGCTGTGCGTTTTCTGTCATTGCCAGGACTGGTCCTGGGAGCCAGTTCTGCCACCACTCCCAGTTGCTGCATGGAAAGTAATCTTGAAAGTTGAGTGGGGCCAGGCGCATTGACTCACACCTATAATCCTTTGGGAGGCAGAGGCAGAAAGATTGCTTAAGCCCAGAGGTTTGAGACCAGCCTAGGCAACATGGTGAGACCCCATTTCTACAAATTTTACAAATTGACTAGGGCATGGTGGTACACACCTGTAAGTCCCAGCTATTCAGGAGGCTGAGGTGGGAGGAGTGCCTGAGCCCAGAAGGTCGAGGCTGCAGTGAGCTGATTGCACCACTGCACTCCAGCTTGGATGACAGAGCCAGACCCTGTCTCAAAAAAAAAAACAAGAAAAGAAAGACAAAGAAAGTTGAGTGGGATACTTAGGTCAGGGGGGCTTTCTGCTCTTTGGGGTAAGTGAGCAAAAGATAAAATGGATGGCACAGACAATAAATACAGTGAGAAGGGATCTGAATGCTGATGGTGACTCCCCCTGAGATACTAGGTGGGCTGGTGAGTAACAACACCTCTAGTCAACATTTTCTTTGCTAGAAGAAAAGACTGGAAGGAGAAAAACAGAAAGTTCTTGAGGTAGAGTTCTCACTTGTATCTAGCCCTTTGCAGAAATGCCCAAGCTGACCTGCTTCCTCCCACCCTCACCAATTTATCGCTCCCATCTTTACCAATTTATCATTCCCACCCTCACCAATTTATCACTCCCATCCTCACCAATTTATCATTCCCACCCTCACCAATTTATCACTCCCATCCTCACCAATTTATCACTCCCACCCTCACCAATTTATCACTCCCACCCTCACCAATTTATCACTCCCACCCTCACCAATTTATCACTCCCACCTTCACCAATTTATCATTCCCACCTTCACCAATTTATCATTCCCATCTTCACCAATTTATCATTCCCATCTTCACCAATTTATCACTCCCACCCTCACCAATTTATCATTCCCATCCTCACCAATTTATTACCATTTATCTCATGTGTTGGAGGCAACACATGAGAAAAAGAGACTGCCTGGTGCTTTTAAAAGTTAGAGCTCATACACGTGCATCTGTGGACCACTCAGCCACTCAGCCTCTCTTCATTACCTGGCCCAGCCGATGGGACTCTGCATTTCCTTTCCCCACGCAGCACACATCCAATATTGTACCGCACCCTCTGCAACTTACTTTTCCATGAAGAAATTCTCCTAATTTTTAAACCCAGTTTCATTAATATAAGACGTAAGAAATGAAGCCAGTTAGACAGATTTGTCCAAAGTACCAAACCCCCAGTGATGCTTAATCATGGTTACCTCCCTCACCCTGGCATGTAAGGTCATTTGGCAAGTATTTACTAAGCACAAAGTGAGTTTAGACCACGACGGAGTGCGCACTTTGCTGACATCTCTCCAGAATTGCAGTTTAAGGGTAATTCCCAAGTTGTAGCTCTAGAAGAGGCTTCTTTTGCAAGTCTATGAGTATTGATTTATTTGACTATGGTTATTCTATGGATGCAATTTTAAGGCATAATCCTAATTTTAAATACTCTGACCTCTTGTCATGTATTACCCCATGTGTCCTACATTTAGGAGTTAGAAAATATGAATCGTTATGATACTAAAAATGAGAAAAAAGGAGATAAAATTGTTTTTTTTTTAAGGTTGAGATGAGGTTAAGGGCTGGAGCAGCCAGTCAGATGGAACCTTTAATCATTCCATTAGTTTGCGTCATGACTGATTCTTACTGACATTCTCTCCCAGGGGCCAGTGTCTGAAACGCTCCAAGATAAGAATAATTTCAGTTCTACTAATGAACCAAAGCGTTTCTACTCCTTATGAGACTCTCAGGCCAGATTTCTGCATGGCCAGTTCATGCAGCTTGGCACTTCAGGACAGGCATTCCCTACACAAAAATAACCAAATGTCAGTGTATCCCCCTCTATTCAAAAATCCTGTAGAGTAAACTAGAACAAAACATGCTGATCAAAGTCGAACTGTGAGTTTCACTTGTGGACTGGAGGAAAGCGGAGCTGTGGGTATAGGGTTTTTTTTGTTTTTCTAAGTCATACAAAGCTATGCAAAAAAAGATGTCTTTTTCTTTTTTATCAAAATGACAACTCTGCAAATAGAGCAATCTTGTGGACAGTGAATATGTGTCAGCTAGAGAAACAAATGTCATTAATATATCATGCTTCAAGATGTCATTGCAAATGAATAACAAAATGCCTTTGAGCAATATGAAATCTGAGATTTTGTTTCTCAACCCAAGTCAAACTTTTGTTGTAAGTTATGTGACCTTTGACATTGGAATAAAATAAAATAAAATAAAACCTTTTTCATTTAAATATCTATTTGCTGGGGGAAAAACTATATTCTACCATCCAAGCCCAGCCACAGATAATAAAATGTTAGTATGTTTATTTCTGGTTTATTCCCTGTGCAGAGGTTTAAGTTAGGAAGTCACTTTCTTATACAGTTATAGGAATAGTTGACATAAAATGTTAATATCTAGATTTAAAAATTTTTTCCATGCTATCATCATACAGCTAAGTTTTGTTTTTATGAATTTAGACTTGAATTTTAGGCTTAAAGGGCACATTAAGTGTTTTTTAGATCAACTCCTAGCACCTAAATAAATGCCTTCCATGCCATCCTGAATACAATCTGTTTTTCTGTACAATAATAGACAGAATGGTTCAATGGTTCATTTTTCAGTACAAAGCATTGCTCCTTACTAAGAGTATGTTAGTGAAGCTCTTTGTCCTTCTTCAAAGCTTACATTCTCAAACCATAACCCTCATATGTGCTTAATGTTAGTTGAACAACTCAAAGGTATACTGTGCCTATCACAATACAAGAAAGATGCTTTTCAGAAGCGAAAATGGTTCCTATCAAAACAAGAAAGCTGTCTCCATTTCCATAAAAAGGATTGCATCCTCACCATCTTCATCCTCACAATGAAGATGAGTTTACATACACGGCCAAGAAGAGGATGGGATAAAGTCATTTATTTATATTTTCATAAAATCAGCTTTAATCTACAGGGTTTTAATAACTGGAAGGCAGCTCATATAAAACAAGCTTTCATAATCACCATTTCCTCAAACTCTTCCCAGTGGGAGATGGGAAACACTTGAAACTGCTCACTGGAGAAAAAATATCATAAGGGTGACTTTACTGTTCATTTGGCAAGTGAGTATGAGGAGGGAGTGATTATAAATTTCAAACATGATGAAATATAATTTCTTCATCATGGCTTGATCAAATATAAGATCACTTCACAGAGTTTGTTTCTTGTATGTCCCCACCATTTTTTCATGTACATATGATTTGATTTTACATATACATATGTATACATATGGTATATAAATACGTATGTGTGTATATTTATATATGTGTATATATATGAATCACACATACTATTTCTGCTTTAGATGATTTTGAATAGTAAAGATTATCTGAGTCTTTATCTGTGAGCAGTCTCCAAGTGAGAAGTTAAAAAGTGAAGTCTTGCCGGGCGCGGTGGCTCACGCCTGTAATCCCAGCACTTTGGGAGGCCGAGACGGGTGGATCACGAGGTCAAGAGATCGAGACCATCCTGGTCAACATGGTGAAACCCCGTCTCTACTAAAAATACAAAAAAAATCAGCTGGGCGTGGTGGCGCATGCCTGTAATCCCAGCTACTCAGGAGGCTGAGGCAGGAGAATTGCCTGAACCCAGGAGGCGGAGGTTGCGGTGAGCTGAGATCGCGCCATTGCACTCCAGCCTGGGCAACGAGAGCGAAACTCCATCTCAAAAAAAAAAAAAAAAAAAGTGAAGTCTTTGCTGTCATGTCTGAGGTCATGCCAAGGACATGGGAGACTGCCATCCATGGGGGCACCCTCAACATCAGCAGACTTCTAACAAGCTATTAGCTCTCACTGGGGCAGCTCTAGCATGTCATTGATTCAAAATGTTATTGCTTTATATAAGCCTCTGGCATTTAAAATAAAAATTTTAAATGTATCAATTAATGGGAATAACTACATATTGAATTCCTAAGAAATCAGAATTATTTGAGTGGTTTTGTCTGGATAGAATAAACGCAAGAGCTGGACTATATATAGTAACTGTTATATACACCTTTTTTTACTGGTGTTTTCAGTTACTTATGATTTTTCCAGGAAAAATAAAAATGAATTGAAGTAGAACAGCAGACTTCTAATTGGTTTTGTCTTTTGATTACATTTGACCATCAACAATGATGTAAGCCTTGGATAGAATGTTGCCTCTGAGTGCCCTACTTAAACTTCTTGTTAACTTTTGGTGTATACATTTCATTGTGCTTTTTGGAATGACTCTAAAAGCCCATAAACTAATGCTTTGCAAAGCCTAAATCAAAATGTTTGTAGCATGTATTAGAAACACTTCCTTTTATGATCTGAATGTAAAATAGAAGTTGTTGGATTTTTTGGGGTTTTTTTTAAACAAATTACGCGTTTGTGACCTTTGCAATATATATATAACCAAAACAGCAAATCGCAAAGAAATTGCTTGGAGCTGATTAACTTACATGCTGCTCTTCAGAAATTCTACTAGAGATTATTAATGCACAAATATTTTCAGAGAAGTTGCCTCATTTACAGGACAACACTACCTATATTTATTTATCATCTTAAGGCTAAGATGGAAAAAGGGCAGAGGTATTTTTCCATAAAGCCATTATATTATGTTAAATAGTTTTTATAAATTCAATTCTATTTACCAAGACTTTAAGGCAGACCTTACTTTGTTTAAAAAAAGAGGAAAAAAAAAGCTAAGCTCCACAAAACTTAAGTGATTCAGTACTGCCTGATTCTTTAATTAGCCTGAGAGACTTATAATCCACCAAAACTAAACTAGGCAATTAGGCAATTAGCACACTGGGTTCTCTCATATCAAAAAGACTTGAATCATGGCCATTGTCACTACTTACAATTATTTCTAGTTTTTCATGCCGTCATAATGGCTAATTATACTGGTGAATCACGGAACTCAGCCAATCCAAATTCACTACCAAATCAGCTAAAACAATTAGATCACAGCATTTACAAATGTTTAGCTACACAGTTTTCACAGGCTCTAGGATAGGCATTTTTCTAAAGCTACATTTGGTGGTTCTGGTCATTCTGCTAATAGTAGCTACAATAGTGTTACCCCATCAGCTCCCCGGCCGTGAGCTATTATGAAGAAAGAAAGTTAAGTGAACAAGGTATCAGGCAACTCAGTCACACTAGAGAATTATAGGCTACCTTGTATTCAACTCAGACCTTCTTTTTGAGTTCGGGAGGCTGTTAAAATATGCTGTCCAAGGCTGGTGAGAGAAAAGCTGCCCTTTACCTGATCACAGATTCTCAGGTCCCGTGAGCTCTGGGGCTGGTAGAGTCAAAGACGCTTAGGCTAGGATTTGAAGCTGCACCCCACTGCCCTGGCATAACTTTTTATTTTTGAAACAAACTTTGCCAATAGGCCTAGATAGCAGAAGAAGGAATACTTGTGATGACTTCCTGCTCAGGAGAACTGAAAGAAAGCATTTTGTAGCTGGGGCCCCTACAGGAAGTTGTTCATATTCTCAAGCACAAGAATCATCTATGAAAAACTCCGGTCTAAGGGACCCTAGGGAAGAGGGGCACTCTCTTTTCTTTCCTCCTCCTTCTTTTTTTTTTTCTTTTGACAGTCTGTTTTCTAACAGAAAAGCATAAGCCACAACTTATCTGAAATGAAAAGAAGAAAAAAATAAATATTTCAGGATCTTTTAATGTTTTAAAGACAATAATCTCTTTCCAGTTTTATTTCAAATAATTATATATGTTTGTATTATTCCACATCTGGAACACTGATGTCACATTCACAAATGTAAATGAAGTTGATATGAATGTATAAGGGAAAATATTCTTAGAAAGATTTATCTTACTAATTCTGCCAAATAGAAAGATATGGGGCTGGGTGAGGTGGCTCACGCCTATAATCCCAGCATTCTGGGAGGCCGAGGCAGGTGGATCACCTGAGGTCAGGAGTTCCAGACCAGCCTGGTCAACATGGTGAAACCCTGTCTCTACTACAAATACAAAATTTAGCTGGGTGTGGTGGCGCGCGCCTGTAATCCCAGCCACTCTGGAGGCTGAGGCAGGAGAATCACTTGAACCTGGGAGGCAGAGGTTGCAGTGAGCCAAGATCATGCCACTGCACTCCAGCCTGGGTGACAAGAGTGAAACTCCATCTCAAAAATAATAAGTAAATAAAAATTAAAAAAAAAAAAGATTTGGAAAGAGAATCAGCTGACTTGTAATTGAGCATTCCCTTTGGTTTTCTTCTGTTATTTAGAAGAAAAAAGTTTCAAACGCTTGACAAAATTATCAATCTGTACAAAAACTGGAAAACATGATTCCCACATTTAAAAAAATATAATATAGCATTTCAGATCATTCAGACATGTTTCAGATTCAGGGTTCAGGGCTCTGCTGTTTGGTCCTTTTCCCAAGGAATAAAGTGAAAACCCTTCTGTAAATCATACACATTTTCTCTCTCTGAATTGCTGACTTTAGTCTTTAGGGGATTACGGTAAACATGAAGAGGTCTTCAAACATACAACATGAAATTATCGCAATAAAAAAGCAGGGGTTATCTATGTTTTTCCTTCTTTCATTAAGATTATAGCTTAATCCAAGTTAAGAACTTTCTTTTTGAAGGCGTTTTTAAAAACGAATTTTTACCTGGCGTAGTTTATGTGCTTCATTGTAGTTAGTTATTCATGAATGCGCACTCCCCTTGTTTTGTTCCATTTCTCAAAGTGGGGAAAGTTTATCAATACATTAATAGAAGAGAGAACATATGTAAATTCTACTTGAGAAAATGTTAAGTATATTTTCCAAGCCAAAAATCTCATTTCTGACACAAAATGTCTGAATTCAAATGAGTCATTAGAATTTCTCAAAGCTATAGATGAAGAAGCCAGTAGGGGCATATAAGCGATGCAATGTTTGAATTATTTTATAACATTTTAAATAAGGCCAGTTCCTTTTCACCCTTAACATTGGATCGATGAATATATATAGCACATGTGAAGTTCAGAGAAAACCATGGAAAAGTTTCGGCTAACCCCTCCTCTAATCTTTCCATCCATCTCGTCATGGATAAAGATGCCTTTATTAACAGTAGTGATGCTGGTTTTGCTTGTTAATGGCTTTCTTGTGCGCTGTGTGGCTCTGTGTATTTTGTCTGCCGTTGTACAGGAATTCAAACCCATTGGTACCGCGCACAACAGAAGGGCCCAGCCTTTTGTTGCAGCTGCAAACATTGATGACAAAAGACAGGTAGTGAGCGCTTCCTATAACTCACCAATTGGGCTCTATTCAACTAGCAATATACAAGACGCACTTCACGGACAGCTGCGGGGTCTCATTCCTAGCTCACCTCAAAAGTAAGTACTGGACTCTGTTCTGACTACAGTGTACCTAACAGTAATAGTATGTTGCTTTTCTTTTCGAACGTCCAGCTCTTGCTGTTTGATTTTTACTCTCCTAAAGGCACTGTCGGATTTCTCTTTTAAAGACAAGCATCTAGAACATGTTTCTAATTGTGGTGGGGCCCAATCCGCCAGTGCCTGACCATTTAGTGAATAGATGGTTGAAAAGAAGAGATCATCCTGATTCCGTCATCACCTTTCTTAAATAATCCTCTCTGTGCAATAATCATTCATTTGATTTTATCTGAAAAAGTATTCATCTTCCACTGAGGGGCCTTTTTAACACTTTGTTTTTACAGGATGTGAACTACTTTGAACACAAGCACAATATTCGGCCCAAACCTTTCATAATCCCGGGCCGAAGCAGGTCATAAGCTCTGAGATTGTGAAGTCTGCAGTGCATGCTTAAATCAGTGCTTACTAATCACCAGGAAAAGTAACATGTAGATGTTTGGAGTGGCTTTTCTCATTGCGAAGCTTATTTCAAAAGCAAAAAGAAACAAACTCACTTAGCAGAGAACAGAAGCCAAATAGCTTTCATTTTCAAAAGTAAATATTGACAAGATTACAGAGCTGTGAAATTTTATGCAATCACCACGTGTATTTATAGCGAACACCCCTGAGGCTCTGGGGATCCCATCCAGGACACCATGACCTTTGAGTCGAGCAGCCGGTATGTCTGTCCCAGGTCAGGAAAACCCTGCCAGAAGGAGCAGGCGTGGAAGCCAGCCCCGGTTAGGGGCAAGGAATCAGGTAAACAAGCTGCAGTGACAAGGAGTGAGCTCTTCCTTCTCATCTCTCAGTAGAGAAACTGATGGTCTTCACGTCATCCTTTTCAAATATCTTCCCTAGAAATTGAGCGCCAACCTAAAGGGAAAGAAAAGAGTGCCCTGTGCTGCCACAGCCGGAAACAGTGACTTCAGGAAACCTCAGCTCCATCCCTCTGACCTCAGCTGAGCCAGTCAGCCCGCAGGAAGGAGGCTGGTGGTCAGGCTGGTTGGATTGACAGGAACATTGAATATGATTTACCACAGGTGTTGCAAACTGGTGGCCCATAAGTGGATTTAGTTGGCAGGCATGTTTTATTTAACCCTCTTGTTTAGAAAAAAGAAGAAGAATTTAAGTGCCTTTAGACAGAACATTTAAACTCACCATCTGTCAAAATGCAAATCACTCCTAAGCGTGTGATGCCCGGCCCGTTTTCATACATGTGTGACCTCCTGGCCCCTGTAGACACCCAAGCTTATGACTCCTGTCATAAGCTGCGGATGGTGGGTCATCCCTTGTATATGATTTCCATGTGCAGACCCTGCAGTAAGCTACAGGCAGAGCCTGATGATTGTCTCAAACTATAGCAGACAGTTCTTGTGATACCACATCCAGAAAGGAGCCCTGGACCGGAGGAGCAGGAGGAAGGCCTTAGCGGGTGACCGTGAGCAAACACATCTTCCCCCACTAGACAGTGAGCTCAGGGTCCGCAGGGGCCTGGTCCGACTGGCTCAACATTATATCCCCAGCGCCTAGAAATGAGACAAAATAAGGGCTCAATAAGCGACCATCTATAAATAGACAAAATAAACGCTCCTTGGATAAAGGAATCAAAACCTGAGGGTGCACAGCATTTCCCCAGCGAGTGGCAAGGCGAGCCCGGAGGCGTCCCACTCCCCGCGCTGGCAGCTCTCCAGTCCTTTCCTGCTTCTCTCCGTGTGTTCCCTTGCTCCCATTCTGTTTTCCTCTGCATCTTTTCCCTGTTCCTCCACTTTCAGCAGCTCCCCCACCCCAACCCAAGCCCAGTAACAAAACACCGGGTGTGAAGCTCAAATGATATTGATATGAGAAAGTGAAAGTGATACGACGTAGGATGTTTCACTGTTGAATATATACAACTTCCCGAAGAAGCGTAGTAAAACGAATAACTTGCCTTCTTTTCGGTCAGTGTGACCAAGTCCACCAACACAAGCTTTAGGCCTTCAGAAGGCTTGAATAAAGTGATACGTTAGAGTAACACATATCCTGCCTTCACTAGAGACCTGTGACAGTTAACTTTATAAAAAGTCAGGAAAGTCAGAGAATCCTAGTGTATAATCACCTTTTAAAAAATTTTTTTCATTTTACCTTCAGCATAGTGATAATGGCAAGCCACTCATAATGTTGTCATTTGTAAATAACACCTTTTAATATAGCTGAATTTGGAAGAGAGGAACAGAGAAGCAGAAATGACAGGATTTGCTTTAAAAAAACGGATGCCAGTACACAAATCTTAAAGAATTCTAAGAATGGCCCCAACTTCCTTCTTCTCGTCCGGTGCCTCCTCACTATTTGCCGTAACTTCTGAATTTTTTGTTCCCACCAAACTATTCCTCATCAGGGTGGAATTGCGAGTGGCTCCATACCAACCTACAGCTACGTTTGTTTGTAACTTTTGAAACAAATGTAGTTCTTTGGGTGCATATTACTTGTACATGTTTACGGGCTACACGTGCTGTTTTGATCCATGCATACAATGTGTAATGATCAAATCAGGGTAATTGGGTATCCATCACCTCGAACAAGCATTTTCTTTGTGCTTTGAATGTTCCAAATCCACTCTTCTAGTTATTCTGAAATATACAAGTAATTGTTGTTAACACTATAGACACCCTATAACTACACTATTAATGAACTTTTTTAATCAAAGGTAAGTTGGACATGCTACTGCGGAGGCACGGTGGCTTACACCTGTAGTCCCAGTCCCAGAACTTTGGGAGGCTGAGGTGAACAGATCACCTGAGGTCAGGAGTTCCAGACCAGCCTGGCCAACATAGTGAAACTCCATCTCTACTAAAAATAGAAAGATTAACCAGGCATGGTGGTGAACGCCTGTAATTGCAGCTATTCACGAGGCTGAGGCATGATAATCACTTGAACCCAGGAGGTGGAGGTAGCAGTGAGCCGAGATTGTGCCACTGCACTCCAGCCTGGGCAACAGAGTGAGACTCTGTCTCAAAAAAAAAAAAAGTAAGTTGGACATGCTAAATAGTTAACAGGTTAATTTCCCTGGGGTGTTACTATTCGCTATGGTTCTTTTAATTACTTCATCAAAGCTGAAACCTTTCAAAAGACTGGTGTTTTCATATGCAAATATGTAAATTTTTTAAGGCTAATGCTACAATTAAATACATATGTAAGATATTTCCAATCCAAATGATAAGTACAATCCTATGAGTGGTTTTTTAATACGTTGCTTCCAGAAGCATGTCCCAAAATGTCTACACACCCCAGAGAAATTAGCAATCTGTCAAATGACGTATCTGGGCATGAAGTAATTGACTGCATTATCAACCTTACAAGTGGCCTTGCCAAGTAAGTCACTAAGTCGACCTCAGGAATCTCATTAGCACCTACCTTTCCAGGTCATCAGGAACAGGTTGTGGTGACCCACGATGCTATCCCCAGTGATATCCACTGACTAGAATCCATGAAAACTCATTTCTTTAAAGGATCAGTTTAAAAGATCTTTTTAAATTGGCCCAGAAATTTATAAAAGTTCATCCTTGTTTGCTTAGGGTTCATTTCTCATTTATTCAATAGACATGGGCCCCTAAATAGATTGAGAAATGAAATAGAAGACACAGTGCATGCTTAACTAAAATTACATAGTACACAAATATGCATATACTGTTGACCTTTAGAACATGGGTTTGAACTGTGCAAGTTTGCTTATATGTGGATTCTTTTCCAATAAGTATGTTGGAAAATTTTTTGGAGATTTGTGACAATTTGAAAAAAGTCACAAACTATAGCCTTGAAATATCAAAAAAATTAAGAAAAAAATTTGCCATGCATGTGTAAAATATAGATAGTCTATTTATGTGTTAATAGACTGTTTTTCTGTAAAACTTCCATTGAACAGTAGGCTATTAGTAGTTAAGTTTTGGAGGAGTCAGAAGTTATACATGACTTTCATAGCAGCAAAATATTACGAATAACCACCGTAACACACAGCGTAACTGTAAGTTCTAAATTGGTCATTGGTTATCTGCCCAGCATGGGCACTATGTGTGGCACACAGTAGGGTTAGAGTAGTTATAAATGCGTGTTGAATAGGTTCATTATTTGGAGGCCGAAGTCTCCCAAGATTTAACTCTGGATTTCAAATCCCTAAACTATGATTTCATAAGCTTCAGTACACTCAGGTTAAATCCATATGTTCCTGACTAAACTTCACTACAACTGAAAATTTACTCATGTTCGTTTACCAGCCAAAGTCCATTTTAAGAATCAGTATAGTGTGGACCCTACAAAAATGGTAAATAGGCCACCTGACGTTTTGGTATGTGATCTAAACAATGCACAGATTGGGTTTTTCAACAGGCTCTCAAAAGGCAGGAGGTGAAGGAGCAAGCCCGTATTTACCTGTCCGGTTTAGATTATGTAGTAGTTAAACTGGGTAACACAAGACAAAAAACCTTTCAACCCATTTGGTGATCTGGGTTCTCCAGACTAATCAGGCTGCAACATTGCTGGAGGGGAAGAAGTTACTGCCCAGTATCCTTTTGCTTTCTTATCTGTTTATAGGCTGAAGTTAGCGTTAATACCTCTAGAGAGTAAATGCAGATATGGGCCGGACTTGAGACTGGAGACTTAGATGCAAGCACACCACATACATCCATTCTCTGTCGAGCTTACGGCAACACTAACAGGAAAGTATGATAAATGTTGACATTAATACTAATATTTCTTTTTGCTTTGTCTTAAATGACTATGCTTTTTTTTTTTTTTTTTTACAAAAATCTTTTAGTATCTGTCATGCACGTGGAGAAATGACTTTTTAGTCATTGGCATGTCCATTGCTAACTGACCTATCCAGTTTCCGATAGAATGTGAAATCTCCCTAGTCTTCGATTTGCATGACTGGCCTTTGATGTTTTCATAAGTCCCTGAAATTTATCTTTAAAAGGAAAAGGGAAATATGCATGGGAATATATATGTGCTTCTGAAATTATGCACAAAATAGCTATGTAAAAAATATAAGCATCAAAAGAGTGAAAACCCACCTTATTTCTCCTCTAATCGTTATTTCAAGGTGACAAGCATTTATTGGCTTTTTCTAGGGTTTGTATTAAACCACTGAACAATTGTCTTAAAGTGCACTCCTCACAGAATTATAGAGTAAAAATAGAAAATATTAAAATGGTAACAAAATATTTTCAACATAGCCTTAAAACATAATCTTTACCATCCAACCTACAATTTACCAATTACCATTCAATTATAGTGCAACTGTATTACTGAAATATATTTCTGATTTGGAAATGTTGAGCCCAAATACGTGATTACATCTTCATGCTGCATATTCAGTGTTCACTAAAATTTTAATTTTAAACGTTGTACTTCAGAAATGTAAAAGGATGTCCAGCCAATGTAATTTTCCTTCATCCTTTGTCTGTGATATTGACCAGTATTAAACTATGTGGCCTGTTTTTAAAAAGTGAGGATAGCTGCATCTTTTCTACTTACTTCATATACAGCTTGTCCTGCATGTAACCCTCAACTTACACATTGCCCAGTAGAACAGAGCCAAAAAATGCAGCCTCACCTGTACCTTTTAATTTCATTAAACTTTTTTCAATCACAAGTTTTTCCACATCTTCCCTTTGTAAATAAATTCTAGTGACAAAAACATTTTGTTTCAGTTTGATGTAATTCATCTCTCACTTTTGTCTTCAAATCCTTTTAACCTCTCTGTACCTGTTCTCTGTGTTCTTCTGTCTGGACTGTCTGGTCCCCCTGTGCCCTCTCTGTGTAACGTGGTCATTAACACAGTGGATGCAGCACTCCCTCCGGGATTGACTGTGGCAGTGGACGCAGCACCCCTTCTTCTGTCAGTACTGTTAGTACCATTTGCCCAGGTGACTTGAAAGTTGCGGCTAAGCTGGCCCCTAACATTCCTTTGGAAATGGAACTTCCCGGTGTGAAGATTGTACATGCTCAATTTAATACACCTATGCAGTTGTACTCAGATGACAATATTATGGAAACACTTCAGGGTCAGGTTTCAACAGCCCTAGGGGAAGCACCTTCGATGAGGTAATATGAGTCTTTTTGAACCATGGGCATATTAACTAAACATGCGGGCAATGTCAACTTTACTGGTGTCTTTTAACATTGTCTTAGTTGAAAGAAAGCTATGTGAAAAGCTTTTTTGAAATACTAAGGATTTATTGCAAATATCTAAGCTTGATGATAAAGGTGATTTGAGGAATTATCTAAGTAGAGTTTTATGTGTCAGCAATAAAATGAAATTCTGTAAGGACCAAATGTATGTCTCTTGAAGGCTACAATGTACTTTACAAACGTCTGGCATAATATTTCTCAAAGTTATTTATAATCTAGTATAAATAGTATACCCTATGTCTGTCCTTTCGGGGTCAAAAATTAGGAAACAGATGGGAGGTTTAGAGGAATTTTATGAGATGATTCCTCTTCTCTCTTCTGATAGCAGCTTGTGGAGAGGTCATTATTTACCCATTTAAAATGTTTATTGTGCATAAAGGTTTTTTAGGTGAATACCCTCAGGCTATTAGTGTAAATATGTAATTTTCGCTGGACTCTTTTTGACCCATGTTTCCTTTGTTATAACTCTTTGTTCAGAGCACTTTTGCCATAAAGATTTTGATTAAAAAGATTTATTATAGGATAAAATCTTACTGCTTTTCACTATTACAGAATCACTATTTATAAATTAAATTATTATAATGCTTAGGAGTGCTGAATAATGTATCCCAAAGCTATCTCTTGGGATAATCGCATTGAACTAATAAGAGCGTAAGATGGCCGGGCGCGGTGGCTCAAGCCTGTAATCCCAGCACTTTGGGAGGCCGAGGCGGGTGGATCACGAGGTCAAGAGATCGAGACCATCCTGGTCGACATGGTGAAACCCCGTCTCTACTAAAAATACAAAACATTAGCTGGGCATGGTGGTGCGTGCCTGTAATCCCAGCTACTGAGGAGGCTGAGGCAGGAGAATTGCCTGAACCCAGGGGGCGGAGGTTGCGGTGAGCCAAGATTGTGCCATTGCACTCCAGCCTGGGTAACATGAGTGAAACTCCGTCTCAAAAAAAAAAAAAAAAAGAGCGTAAGATGTCTCAAAGGCATTTTGCAAATATGACATAGGTAATAAAAATATTGCAGATAGTAAATATTTTTCTAACTAATGCAATAAAATGACATAAAATAATAAAGTATTTAGTGCTTAACATATAGTATTATCATGAAACTTCTTTATTGTCCATTATGAATATATTTGTAGAAAGCATGTTAAAATAAGGCTGCTGTCATGATTGTAAATGAATTTTAATGTGGCTATGTTTACACTTGATCTTAGCCAAAAGGCCAAGAAGCGATTAATCTGGCTATTTTTAAAAGACAGTGCAGCCAATATAGCAGATATAAAAATGTAAGTTTCTACGTTACAGGCTTTCAAACCCTGAGCGGTTAATTTTTTTCAATTTACAAGTAAAATGATACACTTGCTATTTCCAGGGGTTAACAAAACAAATTAGCCTTAAAACTAAAAACAAAATTAAAACACATGCTTTTCATCTAATATCAAAAGTGAATCTGAATTTTACTGACAATTTGATGACTGAGAAAATCTAAGTGGGTGCTCACTGCTGCACTTTCTGTCATGTGTATATTACCTTTTCTCTGGGAAATGTTAATTTTGTTCACACCTATCATTATATAGCCATCAGACTCAAGTCTTGTTTTTCTTAATTACTATTTTCTGACAATTATCTTTTAGTTTCCTCCCAAAGTATTTTGCCAAGTGGAGAGGTGTAGATGTGACTCCGATTTGTGGTTCAATGTCATTTCCAAGGCAGCCATGTGAATTCACATGCTGCTTTTAACTATACTAGAGATTGACTTGAAAAGACTAGGCATCTGTTCAGGAGTGGCTGTCCATAGAGTAATGGCCGCGTACTGATGTCTGTGGCCTCTTGCACGTCTGGTGCCTCCCAGCGTCTGACGATGCTCCCTGCTGTGCCTGTGTTTCAGCGAGCCCACAGCCTCGGTGCCCCCCGAGTCGGACGTGTACCGGATGCTCCATGACAACCGGAATGAGCCGACACAGCCTCGTCAGTCAGGCTCCTTCAGAGTGCTCCAGGGAATGGTGGACGATGGCCCTGGTGAGCAGCCGCTGACACCTGCTGAAACGTATAGATAGAGGCCACTGGAAGGGGCAGGATGGGCGGGCAGCAAACATACTGGGAACGGAAGTCGAAAACTTGGTTTTAATCGGGAACCAAATGAATTTTTGCTCAGAGGGATAGGATAGGCATGGTGCCTCGTTTAAAAAAGGGGATTCCAGAACACGTCCACGTAGCCACCAACTGAAACCAGTCATAAAAGGATACCAAAGACAAGTTGCATTAATGGTACTCAAGGGCTAGCTCAGCTTACAGATCATGAGATGTAGCCGTAAATGGATGTTGTCAGACTTCTCAGCTTCCCCACCCACTCTGGAGTATCACCATCATCAAAAACTAAAGAACACTCAAAAACCCTTACGACGTTCTGTGTTCTGTGCAACGTATTTTGCAAACATTATCATTGAGTCCTCACAGGAACTCAGGGAGGTGGGCCTATTATTTGTCCTACTTAGCACGTGAGAGACTGAGGGATGGGCAGATGTCCTTGCGCAAGGCCACACAGCCAATGAGCAGCAGACGTGGGTCTCCAGCCCACTCCCGTCACCTCTAGGGCCCCTGCTCTTACCTGTGCTTCTCCATACCCAAAAGAGATGTACTGTCCTTTAAAAGCCACAGGAAAATGCAAAGTGTCCCATTAGGATGGCTACTATGGAAAAAAATGGAGAATCACAAGTATTGGTGAGGATGTGGGGAAATGGAACCCTGTGCATTACCGATGGGAAGGTGAAAAGGACCAGACATCCTGGGAGACAGCGTGGCAGCTCCTCAAAAAGTTAAGCATGGAATTACCATGTGACCCAGCAATCCCCCGTCTCCTAGTCATATACCCCAAAAGACTTGAAAGCAGGGACTCAAACAGATTCTATATGCCAGGATTCGTCTTATTCACGATAGCCCAAAGCGGGAAAACACCCAATGTCCGTGGACTAATGAATGGATAAATAAAATGCAGTATACACCTACAATGAAACATTATTCAGTCTTGAACTAAATTCTGACACCCGCTGCACTATGCGTGAACTTTGAAAATATTATGTGAAGTGAAAGAAGCCGGACACGAAGGGGCAAATATTGTATGATTCTATCTATTTCAAAAATCCAGAATAGGCAAATCCACAGAGACGGAACGTAGAATAGAGGTTGCCAGGGGCTATGAGCCGGAGGATGGGGAGTTACTGTTGGATGGGTACAGAGTTTCTGTGAGTGAAGAAATAGTTCTGGAGATGGATATTGACAGGGATTGCACGACATTATGAATGAACTAATGTCAGTGAATTGCACCCCAACACGTGGTTAAAATGGTAAATTTTACATTATGAATATTTTGCCACAATAAAACAAAATGACCTCTGCTCCTTTGAGCGTTTTGTAACAGCTTCCTCCAAACGCAACAACAAAATTAACGTTTTCACTAATTCCGTTCTGTAATGCCCTGTTTCAGAACGGCGTCCCTTATGATTGCATCAGCCCTGCTCCTTGTGGAATGACAGTGCAGATGCGACTTAAGAATTCCGGAGGTTAAAGTGCACACTTTAAAATAGAAGCTAAGCCCATGCTGCAGCCAGCTGTTCCCTAGCCATAAATGGAAATGCGTTGTTTTTCAGATGACCGTCCGGCTGGAACGCGGAGTGTGAGAGCTCCCGTGACAAAAGTCCACGGCACCTCCGGCGGGGCACAGAGGATGCCGGTCTGTGACAAGTGTGGGAGTGGCATAGTGTAAGTTTCATTTTTAACCCTGAAATTTACCATACAGCTTGGCGTTAGTTCATTTCTTCTACTTTAGGACTTTGTATACTAAAGGCAATTATGAAAACCAAGCTTGTCTTCATCAACTTGAAATGTAAGGTCCTCAACATTTAGCACACTGTGACTGTCACTCCTTATATATACCTCCAAATTGTCACATCACGTGAATCGGCTATTTTGACTTATAATTTCAGATAGGCTCTCGTGAAAAAAAATGCCCCAAAGGTATGTTGAAAAGTCACTTCTAAGAATCATGACTTCACTTTAAACTCCCCACCCCTGTTAGTGTATAGTCTTTAAACTCTCCTACCCCTGTTAATGTACGTTAACTATGTACACATTTAGGATACATAGTATCCTCTTCTGTATAAACTCAGGGAACCAAATACAGGCAGCAGGAGAATGTTAACTGAAATACATTATCTTTACCCAGTTTACGTTACACAAAATGAAATAAAATTTTGAAAAACTACCATCAGCTTCCATTGCAAGGGACCTTATGTTTGTTTGTTTGTTTGTTTACTTGAGACAGAGTCTTGCTCTGTCACCCAGGCTGGAGTGCAGTGCCACAATCTTGGCTCACTGCAACCTCTGCCTCCTGGGTTCAAGTGATTCCCCTGCCTCAGCCTCCCCAGTAGCTGGGACTACAGGCACCCGCCACCACACCTGGTTAATTTTTGTATTTTTGGTAGAGAGAGGGGTTTCTCCATATTGACCAGGCTGCTCTCGAACTCCTGACCTCAGTTGATCTGCCCACCTCAGCCACTTTACAACAGTGCCTGATGTTACCAGAGGCAATCATTGTGCCTAAATTGGAGTAAACTGTTAACAGTAGAAGCCAGTCCACTCACTCCAAAGGAACTCCATCTCTGCCCTTTGATCTGTTTTCTCTTGCTCCATTGAACAGACGCTGGACCACCCAGACAGAAAGTAACCAGAGAGACTGTTCATTGGGTAGACAACCACCCTTGTCAAAAGCAGCATCTTTTGCAGAGGTGTTGGTCTGGTCCCCATCGTGTCTCCCTCTTCAAAGAAACGATGGAGAAAGATCATGAAGTAGGATCCTACACATATCTATAAAGTACTCATTTGAAAATCTGAAAAATATTCACACATCCACATCAGGGAGAAACATGGGATGGTTTATCTTGGCTATCCTAGATCTCCATGGCAATTACATACAGTTTCACAGCTGTGCGTGCTTTCACAGCTAGAGACCATTGTTTCCTGACTGAAATAGAGAACACCTGCCTTCTCTGTTGGGCCCTCTCCTTTGTCTCATATTTTGACTCCATGATGTTTTAACTTGAGCCCATTTTCTTCCCCAACAGCGGTGCAGTGGTGAAGGCACGGGACAAGTACCGGCACCCTGAGTGCTTCGTGTGTGCTGACTGCAACCTCAACCTCAAGCAAAAGGGCTATTTCTTCATAGAAGGGGAGCTGTACTGCGAAGCCCACGCAAGAGCCCGCACAAAGCCCCCAGAGGGCTATGACACCGTCACTCTGTATCCCAAAGCTTAAGTGTCTCCAAGCGGGGCACGAACGCACGCACCTACGCACACTTACGCAGGAAGACATTCATGGCTTTGGGCAGAAGGATTGTGCATATTGTCAACTCAAATCTAAAGTCAAGGCTTTAGATCTTTCTGCTATTGTTTGTTGAGGAAAAGGAATGGGAGGCAAACACCTGCTATGTGACAAAAACACAGTTAGCTATGTTCTGCAACTCTTTTTATCTTTGGGGCTAGCAATAATGATATTTAAAGCAATAATTTTTTGTATGTCCTGCTCCACAATCGACATGTATATTACGGCCATCAAACATGTAAACATCAAGAGATTTGAAGGAGTCTAATTGTCTTTCCTTGACATGTTGATTTTGCAATTGTGGTAAATACCAAATAACAATCTTGTATTCTAACATAATCTGCAGTTAGTTGTCTGTATCTGTTTTAACTATTACAGTGCATGTCAGGGAGAAATTCCCTGAATTTCTTTAGTTTTGTATTCAAACAATTATGCCACTAGATGCAACAAACATAATAAATACATAAAATATTTTAAAAATACTAATGAAGTAGAGCATTCATTGAATTCAGATAAAATCAACCTTTCAATGAGAGAACCCAATCATATTAACATGTGCACTAACAACTCAAATATTTTAAGATAAATGTGGCTTCTTCAGATTTTGAAACTCATTACTCTTTCTTTTTTTTTTTTTTTTTTTTCTCGGATAGAGTCTTGCTCTGTCGCCCAGCTGGAGTGCAATGGCACCATCTCGGCCCACTGCACCTCCACCTCCCACGTTCAAGCTATTCCCCTGCCACAGCCTCCCAAGTAGCTGGGATCACAGGTGTGTGCCACCATGCCCAGCTAAATTTTGTATTTTAGTAGAGATAGGGTTTCACCATGTTGGCCAGGATGGTCTCGATCTCTTGACCTTGTGATCCGCCTGCCTCGGCCTCCCAAAGTGCTGGGATTATAGGTGTGAGCCACCAAGCCCGGCCCTCATTACTCTTTCGTATGAGCACAAAATTTCTGCTGATAGGAGAAGCATTGAGATTTAGTAGTTAAAGGTAATTCAGTTACTTTCAAATTAAAAGTTTCACTTGCTTCGACAGAGTCCTTTCAATTTAAATATCTCTTTCAGATCCATATTCAGTCAAATTGAAGGTGGAAAGTCCATCACGGCTGTTTCTCAGGCTCAATGGTTCACCACCTCTTCCTTTTTCCAAGATGGCATCTCCAGGAGGAAACCATTTAGAGAACATCCTAAGGAAGGCAGGGGTTGCTGGTCTCCTGAGGTCCTGCTTGTTTGCACTGTTGAAATCCTTGGTTTCAGTTGTGATCTGTGGTCTGTTTTCTTAACATAGTTGGGGCCAGGCAATAATCCCACCTCCACTACCACCTCCAAACTCTCAGCTCAGCTTTCCTGGAGTCAGGGATCCTTTGTCAGATATGTGCTCCATCTGGCCCCGGCACAGGTAGTCAACAATGCAGGCTGTGTATTGTGTTACTTTGCCTCTCACCCAAGGTGGCTCCATGGCAATGCCCCTGACTTGCATCTCTCACCTGTTTTCCGTGTTCCTCACTGGGGACACACAGGAACTTCCGAAACCATCCCCTCAAGTTCAGGCCATGGGGAACAGCAGGTGGGGACCCTCCAGGCGCTCTGTCTCACCCCCTTGTGTCACATTGATCTCCACCCCACTGCAGCTGCTGCGTCTGGCCTGGAACAAGTGTTCTCCTCCCATAAGGTAGCAAATGGGACACACGTGTTATGGCTCTGGATTTCTCCCAAACTTAACTCTTTCTGACCCTGACCTGTTCAGGATTTTGACCAAGTGAGAGGAGCCAAAACACCTGCCTGGCCCCTGTAGGCATTTGACATTGCAACTTCGGCACAACACATGCATTCATTAACAGAGCTATGAAAAAAATAAAACAGACTTTTGAGATCAAAGAAATGAATGTATCCAAAATACACGTTTGTCCAACAGTCATTTTCAAACATTTTGTTCCGGGAAGGATGTAAACTTAAAAGTTTAGAAAGCAAATGAATGGTAACTAACTTGGAAAACCCAAGTTGTTTGGTTCTAAAATTGTTCTAAAATCTATGAATATACTATGAACCACTGAATTACACTTTAAGTGGGTGAAGTATATCTCATTAAAGCTCTTATTTTTAAAAAGAACACTAATACAAACATGTATTTGTCACTAATCTGTTAAGTATATACATAAGAACAGAAATGTTTAGGGCCAAAAGAAACAGCATGGTTAGAAATACTCCTCCTTATTTAGGTGTTTTAGAAATCCCTTTTCTGAAAATGCTTGATGGTTGCTGATACAATAGCAAACACACAGCTCTTACTGTGTACCAAACACTGTTCTAAATGCTTTACATGCATGAATTCATTCACTCTTCACAGCAGCCCTGTGAGGTAGCCACTCTTTGTCTTCCTGTTTTACAGATGAGGAAACTGAGACACAAAGAGGTTATTCAAGGTTTCTTCTGTAGTAAATGGTGAAGCCAGAATTGGAACCCAGATAGTCTGATTTTAGAATCCAGGCTCTTTGCTTTTTACTTAGGATAATCGTAAGGCTTTCAGGAAACCACAAAGCTCTCCATAAGCTTTTTCAAAATTACCTTCTGGATTTGCTGCAGGTATTAGAGCTTAATGGTTACAAAAATGAGCTTTGGACTCAGGCAGAAGTGACATGAATCCCAGCTCTCTACGTTTCAGCTGTAAGAAACAGGGAAATCACGAAATCTCTCCAGATATCTTTCATCGACCCGTAAGATTAGGTGAATCCTACTTCACAGGGTTGTTGTAAGAATTAAGATAATTCATATAAAAATATCAAACACATCACCTATTAAGTAAAGTGTAAGTAAGCCCTTAAGAAAACATATAATTTTCACTATTCAATCCCAGATTCAAGATGGTGTTCCTCTTTCTTCTAATTATTCTTTGGTACCAAAATCAAGGGCCAATTAAATCACTGCTAAATCGAGCTGCGACATTCACAGAACTGGATTCCAATTCCTGCGTGTCCGAAGACAGCTGATATTTCACGCTGAAACTGATCAGGCTCACGGAGCTCACTGAAGCTTTTCTTCATCTGTGGAAGGCAGTTTTAGAAGCCTGATCTCACATGAAACCCAGCTCCACCGAGGCCTCACTGACAATACTCTGTTATATCCAACAGTAATTTCAGGGCACTTTTTAATTCTTTAAAGATTTAGAAGACAACAGAATTAAAGTCGATTCTGAGTAAGATTTCCAGTTACTAAACAAAGGCAAAGAATGTCAATGACAGCAACTGTAGCTTATAATCATAGAGATATGAAGAAGACTAAGGTCCCTCTCTATTCACTATATATAATTGAGTATATATATTTTTAATTGGATGCTTACATAACTGCTGGGATAATATATTGGTCATGTTGACGCATTATTTCTAATCCTTACAACGACTTTGCCAAATAAATATTTTACAGATGAGGGAAGGTTTCAGAGATTTGAATTTTTGTACAGGCCAAAACAAGAAGAGGGAAAAAAAGCACTGAAACTCACTAACATTTACTAGTAATAAGTAATATGGTTTGGGAATCTTTAAACCTATGAATTTTAAACATTATTATAATTCCACCTCTCTATTGTATGGTTTTATTTTTCACACTGTTAAGCTATAGTGCATGTTTGTCCTCTTTAGAATAAAAATCATTTCTTCCATGAGTGCCTGGCAAAAGCAGTGTAGGATAATAATAATATTAAGTAACGTTGCCACTGAGAAGGCATTCATGGAGAGAGCTCTGGATCAGGGCTTGGAATGCAGGCACAGCTTGGCCATTTGCAGAAGGAGGAGGGCGGACAGAGTGATCTTCGAGACCTCTAACACTCAAATACTCAATGATCTGTTCTTGACATTGTCTTCACCTGTGTCCACTAGGCTGGCCATTGCATTTAGGAGGGCATGCTGTCAATGTGGCCATGTTCCTGGTTCAATTTAGAAGTTTCTTTCTGTTCTATGGTCATAAATGCAAACTCTGACTCACCTTTGACACAACAGAAGTCAAGCAAGGAGCATGAACCCTTTTTTTTTTTTTTTTTTTTGAGACAGAGTCTTGCTCTGTCACCCAGGCTGGAGTACAATGGCATGATTCGGCTCACTGTAACCCATGCCTTCCAGGTTCAGCCTCCCGAATAGCTGGGACTATAGGCGTGTGCCACCCTGCCCAGCGAATTTTTTGTATTTTTAGTAGAGACGGGGTTTCACCATGCTGGCCAGACTGGTCTCAAACTCCTGACCTCATGATCCCCCTACCTTGGCCTCCCAAAGTGCTGGGATTACAGACGTGAGCCACCGGACCTGGCCAGGAGCATGCATTTATCACTGCAAATTAATTAGCTCCATTGGAAGTACACATTAATGGTATCTTTATATAGCAAGGGAAATACGCTATAATCATTAATGTAGAACAAAGTGGCCTGAGGCAGTGCAGGTCCTTAAGTGTCTGAAAACTAGAAAGCAGTTTGGCATCAAAAATAAGGGGGCTCTCCTAACTTTTAAAGTCAGACAAAAAAGGAAAAAGAAAAAAGGGGGCTTATGTACTACAAGTCGAATTAAAGACTCCTCTCTGGAAGAGGCTACAGAAACTACTGCCTTTGATGAACTCCAAGTGATAACACTTACTCACCCGTAGTAAACTTCACAGACTGCACTCATCTGACCTAAGGGCCTTGCTACAGAGAAAGTGTGTTCCCTGCTGCTTCTGTCTCTGTCATCTGCACAAAATGGCCAGACCTTCACACGTTCAAAGAGACTGCTAGTCCTCTGTCTTTCTCTTGGTCCAAGTCATGTCTATTACTCAATTTCTATTCTATTACTTTTCAAGTTCTCTTGCCAACTTAGTTTTTTTTTGCATTCAGTCTCTCTCTGCGACTGATTCTTATTCCCAGACTACAAACATGCTCAAATACTCCACCCCATGCTAAAATATCCCTTTCCCTAACACCTGCTCCTTCTCAAGATGCTTTGATATTTCTCTGTCTATCCCTTTAGCATACCAAACTTATTACAGTTAAACCAACTTCACTCTCTCAGTAACCCACCATACCACTAAATAAACCCTCTTAACGCAGTAATTAACTCCCTAAAAACCACAGCTGCAGTTTAGCTTAGGGGGTTATGAGTTCATTCTCCTATACAGATGAAATTAGGTTAAAACTAACACTAAAGGCAACTTAAAGAAGGCTGGGTGGAGAGGTGTTCGTATTCGGATGAAGCCTTTGAGCTGTGGAGGAAAGCCCACTACCAACTCAGACATCCTAAGCCACTAGCACATGGGTCCTCTCTGCTATCAAAGCAGAAGCCTCAGGACAACTGCCCAAACTTATTCTCTGAGGGCAACCTGGTCACTTTTTCATGGCACTGTAGATCTCATCTATGATTAATAATAGCCTTGTGATATCAGGTTTAAAAAAAGGTCTTATGAAACTGAAAAACCCAGAAGTATTTTAGTCTGGTAATAAGTTGCTAAGAATAGGTTGACTGGCTTGTTTTTGTGCAATGCTCTTGACTTTTCTCCAGATTGTCAAATCTGCAGCTGTTAGGCAACAGGTGAAGTGGGTTCCCTAGGAGGAGCTACTGTTTGAAGATTTTTGAAATATTCTGTTTAAATTGGTAGTTCAGATTTTAATTTCATCCTTTAGCAAATGAACTTCACAATAAAAAAAAAATCAAAGATTTTTTTCAGGGCAGTTGGTGGACTGACATATATGGCCAATCCCTACAGAATATGCTCTGTCCTCTATCTGTCATGGGGCCGAGTAAAATAGAAAGTCTCACCACAAGGAGAAGGTTATGCAGGTCAAGTAAGATGCCACATCAGGAACTGGCAACTTTCAGCTCTAAAGATGTTTATACTGTCTCTATACTTCTGTAAAATTTAGATTAGGCTGGGCGCCCTGGCTCATGCCTATAATCCCAGCACTTTGGGAGGCTGAGGCAGGTGGATCATGAGGTCAGGAGTTCGAGACCAGCCTAGCCAAGATGGTGAAACTCTGTCTCTACTAAAAATACAAAAAGTAGCCAAGTGCAGTGCCTGTAGTCCTAGCTGCTTGGGAGGCTGAGGCAGGAGAATTGTTTGAACCCGGGAGGCGGAGGTTGCAGTGAGCTGAGATCACCCCACTGCACTCCAGCCTGGGTGACAGAGCAAGCCTCTGTCTCAAAAAAAAAAAAAAAATAGATTAAACACTGACCTACCGCCTAGAATTGTAATGTGTTATCGGTTGGGGCAGAACCAAAGTTTCGGAATTAGGAAGTCTGTTACCGCAGTTACAAAGAGGTTTTTTTTTTAAGTCCCCTAACCTTCTCATGTTTTAATATTCCCACATAAATCTGGAAACAACATTTTTCCTAAAGCTCTGCAATTCTCAATACCATGACATATAAGCAGGAATATATCACCACGACTTGCTTACTGGGGCACTAAATTCAGCATCGCCCGGAGTATTTTGGCTCCAGGCTTTGTTTCCCTATTTCAAACAGGGCAATGGACATCAGTGTCCCAGGAGCAGGAACAGTGTCAGGGCGGCCTGGGCAGGGGACTGCATACTTTTGCCAAGTTTTTGTGGACATCGCTGACTCTTTATTTCCCATGTATTGAAAATGTGCATGCTGGAGAAGACACTGAGTCCTCAGCAGCAGCCAAAGACACCGGGAGAAGCTCAGAGGACCGGGTCCTTCCAGCCTGGCTCGGGAGAATGGTGTTTTCTCCACTTTGGAAGTCAAAAGGAATTTCATGTACTACTCCCTTTGACCTCACATAATTCTGATTTGGGTTCTAGATAAGCAAAGAATACTTTACTTGACTTCAGCAACTTTGCAATAAGAAACTTTAGGGTCCACATGGTAGACTGAGAGCATACATAAGAAAAACACTTTTTAAAAATGTATCTTAAAATATGGCTGGCGTGAGAAATTATATTATTTACAGTAAATGGTAGATCAGTCAGATAGCCTTAGTTTTTAATGGATGTTGACCCCCTACCTCACACTCTGTATAAAAATCAATTCCAGATGAATAGCAGATATACTTATGAAAGATAAAGCTTTTAGAAAAAAATATGGAAGAATCATTTCATGAGCTTGCAAAAAACAGACTTCGGATGTCTAATCCCCAGGAGGAAAAGGAGACCATCCATGCATGAGGGAGCACCGGCACGACTGGCCAGAGCCTGGGACTGGCTGGTGTGCAGTGCCGGAGCCCGAGGGGTGCAGAGAGATCCTCTACACGTGGAGGAGGCCAAGCCAGGGTGATGGAGCCCGAGCCAGGGTGATGATGGAGCCCGAGCCAGGGTGATGATGGAGCCCAAGCCAGGGTGATGGAGCCCGAGCCAGGGTGATGATGGAGCCCGAGCCAGGGTGATGATGGAGCCCGAGCCAGGGTGATGATGGAGCCCAAGCCAGGGTGATGGAGCCAGAGCCAGGGTGATGATGGAGCCCAAGCCAGGGTGATGGAGCCAGAGCCAGGGTGATGATGGAGCCCGAGCCAGGGTGATGATGGAGCCTGAGCCAGGGTGATGGAGCCCATGCCAAGTAAGAAAAGGGTCTGTGCAGACAACAGGCCCAATATAGGGCCCACAGCACTAGTAGAACAGGAAGGAGGGACAGTGGAGGGCACTGGAACCTAAGTGGGATGACAAGGGCACCCAGTGGGGACGAGGGTACAATCCTGGCACTAAGAGAATGCATTCTTTCAAGAGGTTTGCCCAAATACGTAAATCTATAAAGGATAATGGGAACCACGTTTCTCACTTTTGGTTAAGGAAATTACAAATATGAAAAGTAAGAAAATTAGAAAGTGTGCTGTGATATTGAAGTGGAATTGGAGGTATCATGAATGTATAGTTCTCAATATATGTAGATAGACATAGAAATAAGTAAGGATAGGCTGGGCGCGGTGCCTCATACCTGTAATCCCAGCACTTTGGGAGGCTGAGGCGGGAAGATCACAAGGTCAGGAGTTCGAGACCACCCTGGCCAAGATAGTGAAACCATGTCTCAACTAAAAATTTTTAAAAAAGTAGCTGGGTGTGTTGGCAGGCACCCATAATCCCAGCTACTCAGGAGGCTGAGGCAGGAGAATTAGAAGTGGAGTTTGCAGTGAGCTGAGATCACACCACTGCACTCCAGCCTGGGTGACTGAGCAAGACTCCATCTTGGCCGGGCACGGTGGCTCAAGCCTGTAATCCCAGCACTTTGGGAGGCCGAGGCGGGTGGATCACGAG
>NW_022436979.1:18835509-18837518 GCF_009761245.1 Sapajus apella | reverse complement strand
CTCGTGATCCACCCGCCTCGGCCTCCCAAAGTGCTGGGATTACAGGCGTGAGCCACCACGCCCGGCCGACCAGATCTATTTTTTAAAATACAGATAGACCTAAAAAATGTTGAGGAAAAACACCCTCCTCACCCCCCACTGTCCCTACCCTACCCGCACAACAGACCCCAGTGTGTGATGCTCCCTTCCCTGTGTCCACATGTTCTCATTATTCAACACCCACCTATGAGTGAGAATGTGTGGTGTTTGATTTTCTATTCTTATGTCAGTTTGCTGAGAATGATGGTTTCCAGATTCATCCATGTCCCAACAAAGGACACGAACTCATCATTTTTTATGGCTGCGTAGTATTCCATGGTGTATATGTGCCACATTTTCTTTATCCTGTCTATCATTGATGGGCATTTGGGTTGGTTCCAAGTCTTTGCTATTGTAAACAGTGCCACAATGAACATACATGTGCATGTGTCTTTATAATAGAACAATTTATAATCCTTTGGGTATATACCCAGTAATGGGATTGCTGGGTCAAATGGTATTTCTATTTCCAGGTCCTTGAGGAATTGCTGCACTGTCTTCCACAATGGTTGAATTAATTTACACTCCCACCAACAGTGTAAAAGTGTTCCTATTTCTCCACATCCTCTCCACCCCCATTTTTTTAGAGACATGTCAATGCTCTTATTGCTACTTCCAGGTTTTCTCACCTCAAATACCAGGGCTGGTGTGTGCAATGTTCATGTGAGATCCTTCATGGGGGGGCCTCCTCTGAGGGGTGCCATTCAAATCACAGACATCTTTATTATTTAACACATTTTAGAATATTTAAATATTAATATTTATTTATATTAATTATTAATATTCTATTATTCTATTGATAGAATATTTATTATTGATAGAACATTTAATATTAACTTTTGGCTCCAAAGATAGCCTTTTTACATATTTATTACAATAACCTTGTGACAAAATTTTTGTTTTAACTGAGAATATATATGTATATGACGTTCTTTATAAAAGAGAAATGAGTATGATATGATAATCAAAAGGCCTTGCAGGACGTCTAAAAATAAAGTATCCTTCTAACTAAAGAGCTGCTTTTCTGACTGATGAATGAATTAGTAAGTAGATTAAAATTAAAGTAACTCTCTACTGATATTAGTGGACTGGCTAAATTTGAGTTTGGTATTGTAGCTCCTATCATCTCTGCTTTTTATATTCTATACTAAATAATGTGACAGAGTGCTCCCACAAAAATCCACAAGTAATTTCTATGTAATAACCAATATTCATCATTGTAGTCCACAAATATTACATAGAGAAATTAATTACATATTACATTACATACATTATCAAATGATTAGATATGAATAATTAGCACTATATAAACTATAATATAGTAGTTACTTGTGGAAACTTCAGTAGTATAAAAACAGACTTGTGGCCGGGCGCGGTGGCTCAAGCCTGTAATCCCAGCACTTTGGGAGGCCGAGGCGGGCGGATCACGAGGTTGAGAGATCGAGACCATCCTAGTCAACACGGTGAAACCCCGTCTCTACTAAAACTAAAAAGAAAAAAAAAATTAGCTGGGCATGGTGGCGCGTGCCTGTAGTCCCAGCTACTAAGGAGGCTGAGGCAGGAGAATTGCCTGAACCCGGGAGGCGGAGTTTGCGGTGAGCCGAGATCGCCCCATTGCACTCCAGCCTGGGTAACAAGAGTGAAACTCCGTCTCCAAAAAAAAAAAAAAAACAGACTTGTTAAAATGTAGTAGCTTTTTGTCATTCACCCTTCGAAGGAATGCAATTTACTTAGAGTAGTAATTTCACAAACATACTGCTGAAAACTTGTGTTAACTCTCAGGAAAAAATTACCTTTATCAATAAAGCAGCCTCGTCTGGGGTGACAGGTTCATTATCTTACAGGGAGATCAAGGATGCAGACACAAAGAGTGAGGTTAAGAGCTGAAGGCCGGGCGCGGTGGCTCACGCCTGTAATCCCAGCACTTTGGG
>NW_022436979.1:18813632-18835409 GCF_009761245.1 Sapajus apella | reverse complement strand
CCAAAAAAAAAAAAAAAAAAAAAGAGCTGAAATGTAACAGGCGACAAAAAAGAATAAGCTCTCCACTACAGAAAGGGTTCCCGGAAAAATGGGTTGCCAATTTGCCAAGAAATGCAGGCCTTTTATAGATGAGCTAGTAGGGAGGCAGTCTCATCTACATGGGGTGTGAAAAACCAGTTAGGACCAGGTGTGCCATCTGCATAGGGCAGAAATCTCTAGCAGCCTCCACCCCAATCTTTTATTATGCAGATGGTTCTCTGCCTGAGCCTTTCCATTTTGCCCATTTCTTTCTTACTGTACACGTGCTAACAAAAAAGGGAAGATGGAGCTTCCATAGTGGACATGCCTGGCTCCCAGGTAGCCCTTTTCTATGGGCACAGCTGCCGGCATCCCCCCCCACCCCCGACTTCCACCCTACGCGCCCTCGTGTGCAGGCTTCCAGCTTCCTGATCTATCTTTGCAAGGTTTGCAGCCTTTCAGGCTGCTCTTTGTTAGGGGAAAAAAAAAAAGATTTCTTAGGCTGCTTTTTGTTAGAAGTTCCGCTGAAGTTTTGCCTTATCTGCCTAAATTTCTTTCTATCTCCTGAATCATCAATATCAATCAGCAATGGAGAGCATAAGTTCTCAAAATTATAATTTATTTAAATTGTCTACAATGCCACAAGAAAGTCAAATCTTCTAGAGCTCTTTTTTCCTTTCCTTTTCTTTTTTCTTTTTCTCTGAGACAGAGTCTGGCTCTGTCCTCCAGGCAGGAGTGCAGTGGCACGATGTCGGCTTACTGCAGATTCTGCCTCCTGGGCTCAAGCGATTCTCCTGCCTCAGCCTCCCAGGTAGCTGGGATTACAGGTGGACGCCACCATACCCGGCTAATTTTTGTATTTTTAGTAGGGACAGGGTTTCGCCATATTGGCCAGGCTGGTCTCGGACTCCTGACCTCAGGTGATCCGCCCACCTCGGCCTCCCAAAGTGCTCCGATTACAGGCGTGAACCACCGCGCCCGGCCTAGAGCCCATTTCCACAGGAAACAAGAAATTAGAGGAAGTAAGCACATAAGGATCAAGGATTTTATCTGTTATATAGCAAATTATTATATCCTGATGATTGTGATTTTAAGTTTTAATATTCTATGTGTAATGGTTTACTACAAAATAAACAACATATACTCGTTTAAAACTTTAAAGAGCACCATTCTCTGACGGGCAGGATTAGCTGCGCGCACCCAGTCCTTAGTTAAGGGAGGTCGGGTTTCCCACGAAGGCAACTTCAATCTTTTGCACGTGATTGATTCACCAGGTGCGTAAAAGTTAACATGTTTAGACACATGAAGACCACCGTCGCTTCCGACGGCTTTAATGAGCATATTTTAACACATTTGTAAGTAAAGTTCATTACTGGAAAATAGGAGTCTTCTTTTCATCGCAGCAAACAAGTCCTTTCACAATATTGGTCCTAGGCCGAATAAACCCTCAAACGCTGACACTGCTCTGAGAGATGCGCTGAAACGAGAGGACTAAGAACCAGCGAGGAAGTGGAGACGCGGGAAGGCAAAGGGGGAGCTCTCGGGTGTGTGCCCGTTCCCAGAGCGGTCTCTTTCTCCGCACCGCTTAGGTTCAGCGGGTACTGACACAAGTCTAAGTGTGAGCAAGCTCGCGTCCTGGACAGCCTCGCAGGTGCGGGGAGGCGCCCAGGTGGGCTGTCTCTGAGTGTGAGCAAGCCCGCGTCCTGGACAGCCGCGCAGGTGCGGGGAGGCGCCCAGGTGGGCTGTCTCTGAGTGTGAGCAAGCCCGAGTCCTGGACAGCCGCGCAGGTGCGGGGAGGCGCCCAGGTGGGCTGTCTCTGAGTGTGAGCAAGCCCGAGTCCTGGATAGGCGCGCAGGTGCGGGGAGGCGCCCAGGTGGGCTGTCCCAGGCCAGATTCCCAGGAAAGCTCTCGGGGGAGCGTCCGGAGTGACGAGGGACCCACCGGGACCCCACCAGGGGCCCCAGCCGAGCGCGCGCCGCCGAGGGTGGGGGTGGGGCCAGCGCCCCGGCCACCCGGTTACCCGGCAACAGGATGCCCGGCGCGGGGCGGCGGAGCGGGTGCGTGCGGTGGCGGTTGCGAGAGAGACCCTGAGCCGCGGCGATGAGCCCGGGTAAGAGTTGGGCGGGGCCGGGCTCCTGGGGAAGCCGCGGGAACCGAGGGCAACGGAAGAGCTTTCAGCGGGCGGCTCCCTGCACCCCAAGCCCGGGACTTCTCGGGTCTGCCCTTTCGCAATCACCACACATCTCCAGCTCTGCCCTAGGGCGGAGCACCCGCTGCGGCCGCCGCGCCCGTTGTGCTTCCCGGCTAGCTGCGCCATCTGCCGCCGCTTCCCGCCCGGCGCACCCTCGGGTGGCCGCTTGCTGAAAGCGCCGCGCCCCGCCCCCGGCCCGGCCTGGCTCCGTCCCTCCGCCCCTTCCCTCTGCCCCGCCCCCGCCTGCAGCCCTGACCCCGCCCTATCGCTCCGCCCCCTCCAGCCTTCAGCCCCGCCCCGTCTTAGTATCCTCCGCCCCGTCCCAGCCTTCACTCCCGCCCCTGGCCCATCATCCACCCCACCTCATTCCTCTGCCCCCGCCCCATCCCAGCCCTCAGCCACGCCCCCTCCTTCAGCCTCGCCTCATCCTAATCACTCCGCCCCGCCCCAGCCCTCAGCCCCGCCCCAGCCCTCAGCCCCGCCCCAACCCTCCTCCCCCAGCACCGCCTCGCCGCGTCCCGCGACCCAGCTGACCGGCGCCGTTCTGTTACAGAAAAGCAGCCTCAGGAAGAGAATGAAGTTGACTCCGTTCTCCTTTCAGCGTCCAAGATCCTAAATTCCGCGGAGGGGGTGAAGGAAAGTGTCGGCAGTGACACAGGTAAAATCGCCAGTTCTTAAAAGGCTGCTCTAACGGCACCCGGGCAGCAGCCCCGGCGTGCGCCCCCTGGCGGGCTTCCCACTGACAGCAGCCACCGCGGCACACGCGCCCTGTGCCAGTGCTGTTCTAAGCACGTGACGGGCCAACGCTTTCATTCTCACAACACGTGTACCAAGTAGGTGCTATCACCATCCCCATTTTGCAGGTGAGGAAACGGGCACAGAGAGATTAACTCCCTAAGGTCACACAGGCAGCAAGGAACGGAGCGGGCATTCGGCAGGGCGGCTCCGGGCTCCCTGTCTTCACCACCGCGCCATGCTACGCTGCTTTTCTGAACGCCAAGTTAGAACTGTGGCGTTTTTTGGACAGACACGAAAATGATATGCAGTCAGCCCTCGGTATCTGGGAGTTCCGCATCCTTGGATTAAAACAACCACAGATGGAAAATATTCAGGGGGAAAAATTAAAAGTAACAGTACCACAATTTTTTAAATGCAAATTTTGAAACAGTGTCACAACTATTTAATAGCGTTTACATTGTATAAAGTATTACAGGTAATTGAGAGATGATTTAAAGTATACAGCAGGATGTGCATAGAACCTATGCAAATAATACCCAATTTTGTACTAGGGACTTAAGCATCTGCAGATTTTGCTATCGTCAGAGGCTCTGGAACCAATCCCTTGTGGATATCCAGGGAGGTGTGTATACCTTTTCTAAAGAACTACTTTTTACAGTATTTGTGGACTATTGTATGGGGAGAATGTTTGAAATAGCCACATAGCTAAAGCTTTCCAGTTCTACATAAACAATGAATAAGATGGGGATACCCAGCTAGGCGACTCTAAGGACATTGAAAGTGGAGTCTCACCTCCTGGAGAGAAGCCCTAGGCGACTACGCGCCTCTCAGAGAAGCCAGCTGTGAGGTGACATGCTGAGGAAGGAGCAGAGCACAGGGCAGAAGTGTCTAGACTGATGGGCCACGCACTGACCCCCAGTTGCCCCTCTGTAGGATATGGGTTATCCTGATGCCATAGTGCTGAACCACAAGAGGCCTGAGGTTGGGACAGGATTTCTGCACCTCCACCATCCAAGATCTTCACCAAAAGCCTGTAGGGACCTGGAAAGAAGAGACTAGAGCAGCCACAACTCCGTAGACAGAAGACATGTGGATGCCCAGGCACCCCCAGGATAAGCAACATCCCAGTGGAGGCCAGCAGGACAGGCACCAGCCAGTCCCCTCTCTGCCCTCCTGTCCCCATCCATGAGATCTGCAGGTTTCCAACCAGAAGGGGCAAAGGCAGCTCCTGAACGCGAAAGAAAGAGTCCTCACAGAGAGTTGAGACATTTAGGCAGCTCCATATTTCCCTCAAAGAGAGCATGTAAGATCAGAAGAAATGAAAGTACCTTAGTTTAGCAAGATCATATGTTTTCTAACATAAATGAGACTTTGGGTTCTGGAGAAACATGCCAACGTTTATAGAAAATAGTTACATGCAGAATAGCACACGTACTGAAGAGTTAATGTCTTTCTTGCCAGAACACAGTGGTTACAGGTGTGGGCTTGACGCAGGACAGGTTCTCAATAAACACCAGTTGTTAGGGGCCACCCAGCAATTCCCTGCCCACAACTACAGGCAAAATTAGGAGGTATGGCTGGCGCCTTCCCTCTATTTTCTTATCTATGCTTCATTGTCACCAAGTGATCCATTCCCCAAAATAATGACCTGATTTGCATAACTACTGCCAGGTTACAAAGAGTTTTAGAATATTCCCACCGTCTCTATGGTTTCAGAACCAGTAGTTAACCTAATTAACCTTTACTGGAATGGGTTCGTGTGAGACTTTTGCATTTTTGTGAGGTTTGTGAGGATGTCCAGGGTGTTGTTCCCAGCACCCTGTTCTACCCGAGCCTTCATTCATTCCTTCGTTTTGTAGGGAACCAGCTCCCACATCACCCATGGGTACCCCAAGTTCAATGGCGACAAAGGAATGAGAAAAAGACAGATTAAGAATGCAAAAAGTGGGACCAGGGGGCCACCACTTGCACTGGGGGCAATGAAGGCCTTGAGCTCTGATTTCCCACAGTATTTATTGGTTACAATCGCTTCGATCTGCAGGGTAGGCGGTGGAGTGATCGTGGGGAGAGGCTGTTGTGATGGTGGGGTGAATCAGTGAGCCGGAAGTGCATCAGTGGCTGGAACTGGTGTGTCATTCTAAAGATTGGTAACAGTGGCCGTTTGGGAGTTTCACAAATCAAGAACATGTGGCTACCTTCAGCCTATTGTCTATGTGCGGCTGGTGGAACGCGGGCCTTACAAGGAGCCTACAAGTCTGGTTACATCCTTAGTGCTACGAAGGGGTTTTACGTCTTGAGCTCAATGTCTATGGTAACAGAGCCGGGGTCGCCCTGCACAGGAACATGAGGCATGGAGTTTGCCTCCTCAGAGGCCTCCCGCAGTTTGCCATGGTTTGTTATTCCCAGTTTGTATGTTACTCATAACCAATTTATGTAGGCCCTCTGTAAGCCCTTTCTCCTTTGCTGCTTCCCCCAACACATTTGTGGAACATATTCTTTTGAGCACCTGCTAGGTTTCAAGTGCTGTTCTAGGGGCCCAACAGTGAACAAGACGTGCAAGATTCCCTGCCCACGTGGAGCTTACCTTCTAGTGAGGGAACAGACAGACAAAGGTTATTGTGTGTAAGCGGGGAATAAATCCTATGGAGAAAATAAGGCTGAGAAGAAGCAGAGGAATATTTGGAGTGGCAGAGGTGGGTGGGAAGTGTGTAATTTTAAACAGGGGGGTGGGAGAAGGCCTCACGCAGCAGGTCACATCTGAGCCAAGACCAGAAGGAGGTAAAGAAGCAATCAGTGGCCAGGCATGGTCACTCATCCCTGTAATCCCAGCACTTTGGGAGGCCAAGGCAGGCAGGTCATGAGGTCAGGAGATGGAGACCATCCTGACCAACATGGTGAAACCCTATCTCTACTAAAAATACAAAAATTAACTGGGCGTGGTGACGCATGCCTGTAGTGTCAGCTACTTGGGAGGCTGAGGCAGGAGAATAGCTTGAACCAGGGAGTCAGAAGTTGCGGTGAGCTGAGATCACGCCACTGCACTCCAGCCTGGTGACAGAGTGAGACTCTGTCTAAAAAAAAAAAACAGCCGGGCGCGGTGGCTCACGCCTGTAATCCCAGCACTTTGGGAGGCCGAGGCGGGTGGATCACAAGGTCAAGAGATCGAGACCATCCTGGTCAACATGGTGAAACCCCGTCTCTACTAAAAATACAAAAAAATTAGCTGGGCATGGTGGCGCGTGTCTGTAGTCCCAGCTACTCAGGAGGCTGAGGCAGGAGAATTGCCTGAACTCAGGAGGCGGAGGTTGTGGTGAGCCGAGATCGTGCCATTGCACTCCAGCCTGGGTAACAAGAGCGAAACTCCGTCTCAAAAAAAAAAAAAAAAAAACCATCAGTGCAGATTCCTAGGGAAAGAGCATTGCAGGCAGAGAGAATGGCAGCTGCAAAGACCCTGGCATGGGGGCGTGGCTGGTGTGATTGAGAAACAGCTCTTGTAAATGGAGCAGAGCAAGCAGGGAAGCGTAGGAGGGAGGAGCCAGGAGGAGGCTTTGTAGTTCCAGGGATGAATTTGAGATTTCTTCTGAGAAAACTGAGAAGCACTGGAGAATTTTGAGAAGGCGTCTCTCCCCTCCATCTTGACTAGAAATTTTGAATTTACCAAATTATCGTCATATCGCCTCTGCAGTCATGAGTTGGTGTCTCTTGAGCGTTCACTAGGGCCGTATACCCCCACATGGGCTTTACCTACAAACTGGACACTTGCCTAGAGTTATCGCCTCACTGTGAGTGTGTGGTAAAGCTAGGATTCAAATCTGGGCAGCAGGCAACCTGCTCTGTGGCTCCTTGCATAACGACTGTGACAAAGCCTCATGCAGAGGGTGCCACACCTCACAAGGCTTTGTAAGACAGGGACATCTGGGAATGAACTTGAATTGTCATAGCAGAACTCAGTATTAGAACCTGTGGCCAGGCACGGTGGCTCACACCTGTAATCCCACATTTTGGGAGGCCAAGGCAGGGGGATCACCTGAGGTCAGGAGTTTGAGACCAGCCTGGCCAACATGGTGAGACCATGTTTCTACTAAAAATACAAAAATTAGCTGGGCATGGTGGTGCATGCCTGTAGTCCCAGCTACTCAGGAAGATGATGCAGGAGAACACTTGAACCTGGGAGGCAGAAGTTGCAATGAGAAGAACCAAAGAATGACAAAGAGAACCTGGAATCCTATATAGAATCGTTGCATTTGCAGAAATTTGTTCCTCTTGCTCTCTTTGTTGCGAGTATGCAGATGTTAGTTTTTGTGTACATTGCATACAATATTTTTTGCGGGCTCAGAATAAGAATTACCTCAAAAGTCATCCCATTGATAACTCTTGTTTTTCACGTTTGACACAAATATGAAGCCGCTGGAAAACTTAAGTTGAATGTAAGATGAGTACTATTCCTTACATTCCCGACAAACTCTAATCTTGGTGGGTGGGAACCTGTCTTCCGCTTTGTTTATATACCTCCCAGTATTGTACATCTAGCAGGGACTTGGTAAATGGTGAACTGTGTGTTTTATCTCCTGGGTTCTTTGACATTTTCCCTTCCAATTCTAGAATCACATAATTCTGTGTGACTACATTTTGCTGAGTTTCAAAATTACCTTTCCTTTGGGAATTAAGGAGCAGCTGATGTCTCTGAAACTCATAAGAAAAACAGAAAGTTATGTAGCTTTTAAAAATAGATGACTCCAACTCCCTGCCTACTTTCTGCCTGCACAGAATCATTTGAACATTGCTGGAGAAAAACACTCACTTTTGAGTCATACCATGAATCTAAAATGAGCCCTCAGTGCTATTGGGAAAACTTACTTTATTTCCACAGCAAATTCTTTTTCAAATCCTCTGCAAGGAAGTGATTTCACTCTTCCTGTTCTCAAGTCTTGAACACCTTTCTCCCTGGCCTCTCCAGTCATAACACGGTCCCCCACTATGTGAAAAAATTAGAAGTAGTCAGACCCAAACTTCTTTATTCTCAACCTTCACATTTGTGAAACCACGTGCCTGGGTACCCACATTCTAAGCCTTCTCCTATTTCAACAGAAGAATTGTCCTTCATCAATCAAATGTTATTTCCTTTGGATCTCATCTCTTCTGGAATTCTCAAGTACCCAGCTTCTGTAATTAGCCTCCCTCATTGTCCAGAATCATTGCTTTTCTCCCTTTCTGCTATGTGATTCCAGCGGCAAACAAGCATGTTAGACTGTCCTGTGGTTTAAAAAAAAAAAAAAAAAAATCCTTCTCTTAGCCAGGCGTGGTGGCACACGCCTGTGGTCCCTGCTACTCTGGAGGCTGATGTGGGAGTGCGACCAGGTTTTGGGGTGCTGGGGAGGCACAGCTCCCCAGAGAGGATGTTATAGGTTCTTGGTCTCCCACTCTCAAGAGTAAGAGGGGACCACGGCACACTGCACCCGTAAAGTAAATACCAGACCAAAAAAGAGTTTGCAGAAAGGGATTTATTTAGGTAGAGAAAGAGAAAAAGGAGAAGGGAGAAAACTGAGAGAGAGAAAGAGCATGGAAGGGGGTCCAAACATGGAGTCCAAAGGGCTGTGGAGGAAAGGGGCTTTTAACCCGGGAGGAATTCCTCCCTCTCCAAGCCCCCTGGCCAATGAAAGGAGTTCCTTAGAACTTCCGCTGGAGTGATTGACTTTTGACCCTTTCCCACGCACGCAAAAATTAAAACAGAGACCGTTAAATCTCCCGGATGGAGAGCCATGCGAGTGGGGCATGGCGCCGGAAGTTCTTGCCCTTAAAACTACGCCCCCTTGTGGGCCGGGGAAGAGAACACATTCCCTCAGGAGGATCGCTTGGGCCTGGGAGGTGGAGGTTGCAGTGAGCCAAGATCATGCCACTGCACTCCAGCCTGGGCAACAGAGTGAGACCCCATCTCAAAAAAAGAAATAACAATCCCTCTTGACCGTCACATCTCTTCCAGGATGCACCCTCGTCCCTTCCACAGTAAAACTAGAAGGAGCTACCTGTCCTCTATGCCCACCAAGCTCCACATTCCATTCTCTCCTCAGGCACTCCCTTCCAGCTTCTCTGTATGCCCTCCACATGGCCGGCAGTGACATCCATGTTGAATGATGTGTCGATGGCTGCTCCCATGAGCCATACACTGGTAGACCCACCTCACTGTTGGATATCTCTCCTTCGATGTTGAATAGACAACCTAGCCTTAATGTATCTAAAAATGCTTTTCTCCTAAAGCATGTTCCTACTCTGTTTTCCCTCAGAAAATTGTATCTCCATTCATCCATCTGCTCTCACCAATCAACCAGAAGTCATCCTTCATTCTTCTCTCCTGGCCCCAGCTAACCCTCCCGCAATGCTGCTGGCCTCATCTCCAAAGTATATTCTGAATCCACCTGCTTTTCTCCATCTCCCCCACCACCATTCTAGCCCAAGACACCGTCATCTCCACTTGCATTATTGCAATAGCCCTGCAATTGCCTTCTCACCCCCGCCCCGTAATCCGTTATCATGTAGCAGAGTAACTCGTAAACTTTTCAATGAGATCAAATCATTCTCATGAGGGAAACCTTCCAGTGTTCCCTATTTCATTTAAAGGAAAAGCTAACCTGCTCAGCTTGGCCTGGAGGCCCTGCTTAGTCTATCCCCTGTCTCCTGCTCCGATGTCTCCCCACCTTGTGCCCCTGTGAGTTCATTAAGCTGCTTAGTAACAGTGCAATCACGCTGTGGCCCAAAAAGGAAGAAGAGATGGAAGATGAAACATATATGTAGACAACGTGTATAAATCCCATTGCTTTCTTTAAAATCTTTTATTTACTGTATCCCTCTATCAAGTCTGTACATTTCTTTTGGTCCCATATGATTTGGTTTTAGCTAAAGGAATCCTACATTTAGCTTTGAACTTGCAAATCCTCCTGATGAAATCTGTACAGAAAAAGGAGCCTATTGCTGTAGGTGTGGGAAGGAGACAGAATTTGGAACGGTTACATCATTCAGAATAAAGCTGAAGGCTGAAAATATTTACGAGAATGATATCCTATCTTTGTGTTTAAATAAAGAGCTGTGTGGAAATTACAGTTACAGAACGTCATAAAACTTCACAGTATAAAAATCATATAACTAGCAAATATGAAAAGGACGAGTCTGTATGAAGGAAATAGAATGCTCATTTTCTCATCTCGCTTGGCAGGGAGTAAGTCAACGCTGAATATCAGAACTGTATATTATTGAAACAATAAAGATTTCAATCTCTTAATTATTTTTATTTTAATTTTCATTAGTTTACAGGGATCTCTTAGGAAACAGTGTCTCTCATGTAGTAAAAGAAAATCTGAATACTAGAAATAACGTCCACTACTTGCAGTTTAAAAAAATTCTCTTAAATTCAAGTAAACATAGGTACTATTTATGTAAAACGCCATTTATGTGTAAAATAATCCCACTTACTCCACATATCTGCATGGAAAGCGGACTGAAAGATGGCTACCTAAAATTAACAACAGTTAGTTTTGGGTGGTGGGATTCTAGTGATAAATTCTTTTTGATTTGCACTTTGGTCTAGTTAAGTTCACTAGAAGAGGTTACTTTAGAGTCTGAAAAACTTTGTGATTCCTTTTCGTAGTGGTCCCAGCCTTCCTTCAGTTCTTTATTTTTTAGTTGAACAGTTCAGGATACCAGGAGTTTAGCTGCCATTTTATTCCCACCAAGAGGCAAATCTAAGCAAGGTCCAGACAGCCTCACTCTCCCTCCCCGCCCTCTGACTGAAGGTGGGCTTCTTCAATAGCCAGGCAGCTTTGGGCTCCAAACCAGTGTTGCTTTTTTGGTGGTAAGGGCCACAGGGCAGAAGGGGTGCCTGTGCTTTGCAACCAGCTTCTCTAACATCTGACAGATTGCCAATCCAAAGAAGAGTTGCTGACCTCTTTAAACACTTAGGGCAGAAATTATCAGCCTAAGAGAACCTTCAGTCACAGCTCTCGTTTTATTTAGGGCTCAGAAAGCTTTTATTAATACACTTACAAAGCAGTAGCCTGACATTCAGACAAAGAGGATGTCAGGAAATTTGCAAACATTATATAGTCTCCCCCTGTTGCAGATCTATAACCTATGCAGGAATGTGTCAAGCAAGTGACATTCTGCCTATTATCAAAAGAAGCTGGAGCACTTCTGTCTACTGTATCTTAGTATCAGAGTCACCAAAGAAAACTCAAAAGTCAGGCACTGGATGGACCCATGCTTTACTCACGTAGCGAAGAGACAGAGCAAGATCAGCCTCAGTAGTGGGTATGGGTTCCCCACAGCCAGAGGGCCCCTCCTGGGCTGTCTGCTGTCTATCTAGCAGCGGGCAGATAGAGTAGTGAGGTTGACCAGGCACCAGATGACGCACACGCTTAAACAGAACAAAAGCGTACACGCTGAGTCTGAAGCAGGGAGTGCTATCCCCACACACGGTAGCAAGTCAGCACAGGCTGTAAGGACTTTAGAAAGAGTCCTCTTGGTAAAGAAGTGTCCAGGCCCGGACGCATTCATACATGGCCAAGAGGGGATCTAAAGAATGTATGTGAAACTGCCTTTCCCAAGGGAGGCAACGTGTGGGTGTGTTGCTTAAGAGCAAGACAAAAATTATGCTGTTGATGCACCTTGGTTTCCGTAAGGGGGAAAAATGTCATATGGAAATTTCGTAGAAATTGAGGCCTATATACAACTTTGCCGAGGGCTTCCCATAACATGAGGATTATTCTTTTTTTTTTAATGTAGTTTATGTCCTAGAAACAAAGATATTTGATATTTGAGTTTTTGAGAGTTGTAAGTGTGGCGTTGCAAATTCATGTTGTACTCTAAGAGTAAAGACACTATTACAACCTCAAGTGGATATTTTAAGGCGAGTGAGAATTATCTCTTAAACTTATTATGGGGCTGGCATAGTGTCTATGTTTTCATTATCTCTGTCTCACTATCCAAGAAAGTTAGGAGACTGCTTTCTATTACAGGTATTAAAAAATAAAATTGGGAATTAAGTCATATGGTTTTCTCAATTTTGCTTCTTAGAATATGGCTGCATATCAGAATCAGAAAATCAAATCCAACCACAATCAGCATTGAAAGTGAGTCTGTATTTCATTTTATTATCTCCAAAATCCTGGGTAAAGGCTGATCTTTTTCAGAATAAATAGTCCCTAAATGCATAAATGGGTTCTTCCACTTTCTTTTCTTTTTCTTTTTTTTTTTCAGACGGAGTTGCCCAGGCTGGAGTGCAATGGCGCAATCTCAGCTCACCGCAACCTCCGCCTCCTGGGTTCAGGCAATTCTCCTGCCTCAGCCTCCTGAGTAGCTGGGATTATAGGCACGCACCACCATGCCCAGCTGATTTTTTTTTTTGTATTTTTAGTAGAGACGGGGTTTCACCATGTTGACCAGGATGGTCTCGATCTCTTGACCTCGTGATCCACCCGCCTCAGCCTCCCAAAATGCTGGGATTACAGGCGTGAGCCACCGTGCCAGGCCTCACTTTATTCTCACAAAGATCTTCAGGAAAGCACATTGGGGAGTTAGAAAAATGACTAAAGATGTGAACCACCTGACCCTCATGGGATCCTTTCAAGTAATAGGCAACTTTGGGAGACATGAAATCATAACAATTCAAGAATATGTTTACCCACCTAAAAATATTCAATTTAATGCTTCACTTTTGTATAGGTCCTTCAGCATCAGTTGGAATCATTTCAGGCTTTGAGAATGCAGACTTTGCAGAATGTTAGCATGGTACGTTTCTTTTAATCTACATATGAAATATCTAACCTAGAAGTATCATCTCATCTTCTAAGCTGATGGTCACTAGCCAATGGATTAGCTGACTCAGAATTTAACATAATAGAGGGCACAATATATTCTAGGCTCAAAATTTATTTTAAGGAAACTACATGCTTCTCTCTGTTACACTTGTGTTTGCAAACAAGCCAAAAGACATAGTACTTGTTGATTTTTTAAATACACATTTAGAGTCTATATACAGATTACAAATAGGGACCCTCATGACAAGTGACATAAAATCTAATTCAAACTGGCTTAGAGAAAAAATAACTTTAACAGCTCAAGCAAATGACAGTCCTGGAAAGAGCTCACTTCAGGACGGCTGAGTCCCCGTGATCAGGTCTTGAGTTGCCGGAACAGGTCTCTATCCTGATTCTGCTTCCCACAGTAGGGGATTCTCAGACTTCCTGTGGTGGCAGAAGATCTGCTAGAAGCTCCAGTTCTTTCTCCTTCCAAATTCAAGTCAAAGAAGAAAGTACACTTTGCTTGGAGATGGAGTCTCACTTTTGTCACCCAGGCTGGAATGCAGTGGTGGGATCTTGGCTCACTGCAACCTCTGCCTCCTGGGTTCAAGCAATGCTCCTGCCTCAGCCTCCTGTGTAGCTGGGATTACAGGTGCTCGCCACAATGCCTAGCTAATTTTTGTGTTTTTAGTAGAGACAGGGTTTTACCACATTGGCCAGACTGGTCTTGAACTCCCAACTTTAAGTGATCTGCCCACCTCGGCCTCCCAAAGCGCTGGGATTATAGGCGTGAGCCACCGCACCCAGCTACACTTTGCTCTTAATAGTTTAGACTGAGGTTCCCGGCCTGATTCAGATTGTCCCCCACTGGGTCACATGCAGTGCTTGAACCAATCACTGTCAGGTAGCTGCTGTTTCTTGACTGGTTAGCACTCGGTTGGGTGGCCCTGGGAGTTAGAGGCAGAATCAATACTATTATAAGCACGCTTCATCCAGAAGAAATAAGAAGTATAAACAGAAGGCCAGAGTGTGGATATTGGGGGTACATAACACACACGTATTCTCTAAAGACCCAATATAAACTTCATCCCAATGTTTTTTCACTAAAAGCACCTGCAAGGAAATGAGAAGGGGAGGTAACTCCTAAGGGTGACAGAATAGATTCCAAAGGTCTCTTATTAAACAATGAAAAAATCAGACATCTCAAATCATTTGAATATAGTTCATAAAACTTTGTTTTACTAGGCCGGGAGCGGTGGCTCACGCCTGTAATCCCAGCACGTTGGGAGGCTGAGGCAGGCGGAATGCCTGAGCTCAGGAGTTCGTGACCAGCCTGGGCAACACGGTGAAACCCCATCTCTACTAAAATACAAAAAATTAGCCAGGCATGGCAGCTTGAGCCTGTACTCCCAGCTGCTTGGGAGGCTGAGGCAGGAGAATTGCCTGAACCCAGGAGGCGGAAGTTGCAGTGAGCTGAGATTGCACTACTGAACTCCAGTCTGGGAGACAGAGAGAAACTCCATCTCAAGCAAAAATAAATAAATAAAAACTTTGTTTTACTAAATTGTTTCTGATTTTATAACAATAAATGCATAATTTTCTTGAAGATTGATAGAGATTACAATAAATTAAGTAGCTTTTATTTCCATGCGACGGGAAAGAATTTTTATGGGCAGGAAATTTAAATTATATTTTAATTACATGTCTATTTTAATTACAATGTCTTTTAATTACAATGTCTATTATTACAATGTCTATTATTTAATCTTTTAATTACAATGTCTATTATTCCTGTACGTTCAGAAGTTTACAAATCTGAAATCAAAATTTTCTCAATTTATCTTTTAAAGGTACAGTCGGAAATCAGTGAAATATTGAATAAAAGTATTATTGAAGTAGAAAACCCACAGTTCAGCTCAGAAAAAAATCTAGTGTTTGGCACGCACATCGAAAAGGATTTGGTATGTCATTCTGCAGAAATGATTTCTATATGTAGGTACTGCAAAATGTGGCTACCGTCAGTTTGTCTGCACTTTACATGATCCCCCTTTTTACAGGAAAATGGACCATCAGAGATGAAAATAAGGAAACCCCAGTCCTGAAAACCTTAAAAGATGTGTGTTTACCTTTGTACTTTTGCAATTTTCCCATTTGCCTTAAGAGTCTGTGCAGGACGTTTGACACTTGTTCAGATCCTGAAAGATTCCCAAGTAAATTCAAATACTAGGCAGTTTTTATAGCCAATCTATTCACTTAGGATTGACCTAGGTGTGAGGTAAATTCCCTAGAAAAGCTCCAAACCAGAGTTACCATCTCTGTGTCCACAGATTCAAATTCACACTTCCAGGATAGTCACAGTCCTAAAATCATCTGAAACTAGGAATTGCCCAGAATTGGAAACATTCGTTTTCCCAAAACTCCCATTTGACCTATTGGTTCTATCTTCCCCACCTACTTCTGATGGCCTCTTGAAGGATGCTAAATTTCTATACTTCTGAAATTGAGGGAATGGCCCATGTATTTCACCCCTAAGGAAATAAGAGCAAGTTCTAAGCAAATTGTGAAGACCAGAGTTACAGACCTCAAAACAACTGTTGAAGAAAATCAGTCATACTCGTTACGCTCCTTTGCTGTGGAAACAAATAAAATGCTTGTTTAGGGTATATAAATAAATCCTCCGCAAAATATTATCTGTACTGCTTGGTCATGTGGCAAATGACAATACATTTATAGTGTACTTCTTACTGTTACAGCCTATAGAGAATCAAGAAGAAAACCTGTCTATGGAGAAAAGTCCTCACTTCGAGGATTCCAAGACACTTCATTCAATAGAAGAAAAATTAAGTGGTGATAGTGTGAGCAGTCTCTCTCAAAGTATAGATGTTCCATCCCAGAGACATTTCGAGGACACATTAACTCTGAGAACTTCAACAGACAATTTATCTTCAAACATGATTATACACCCTTCAGAAAATTCTGACATCTTGAAGAATTATAATAACCTTTATCGTTTTCTACCTACTGTACCTAAAAATGGGATGTCTCAAGCTGATAGAGTAACACTGGATAAATCCAAAATTACTGCGCCTTTTCTCAAACATGGATTTTGTGAAAATTTAGATGACATTTGCCATTCTATCAAACACATGAAAGAAGAGCTTCAAAAGTCACATGACAGGGAAGTGGCACTTACAGATGAACTTCAGATTTTAAAAACTGATCCACATGTTCAAAGTAGCGGTAAATACAACCTGTCACCTCTTCACCAGGAAAAAATTGGCTTTATTAAGGAAGAAAACGTGGATGGGAATTTAAATGAAGATACAAAATCAAAGAGAATTTCAGAATTAGAGGCATTAATAAACAAATTACTCCCACTCAGGGAAACAGTGTCAAAATTCCATGTGAATTTTTGTAGAAAATGTAAAAAATTATCTAAGAGTGAAATACACAGGGGAAAGAAAAATGAGAAAAACAATAAAGAAATTCCCATCACTGGCAAGAATGTCACAGATTTAAAATTCCATTCCAGAGTTCCAAGATACACACTGTCATTCCTCGACCAAACAAAACATGAAATGAAAGACAAAGAAACACAACCATTTCTAGTAAAACAAGGATCAATAATATTTCAAAATGAGAAAACTTCCAAAGTTAATTCTGTTACTGAGCAGTGTGTTGCAAAAATTCAGTACTTACAGAATTACCTGAAAGAATCTGTGCAGATACAGAAAAAAGTAACAGAACTGGAGAATGAAAATCTAAACCTTAAGTCCAAAATGAAACCTCTTATCTTTACCACACAATCTCTCATACAGAAAGTTGAAACATATGAAAAGCAACTTAAGAATCTGGTTGAAGAAAAGAGTACTCTTCAGTCTAAATTAATTAAAACAGAAGAAGACAGCAAAGAGTGTCTTAAAGAATTAAAAAAAATAATTAGTAAATATAATGTTCTCCAAGGCCAAAAAAAAACCCTAGAAGAACAAAATATACAACTTTCTTTAGAGAAGCAACAAATGATCGAAGCATTAGATCAACTAAAAAGTAAGGAACACAAAACTCAAAGTGATATGGCCATTGTCAATAAGGAAAATAATCGAATGAGTATAGAAATGGAAGCAATGAAAACCAATATTCTGTTGATACGAGATGAAAAAGAAATGTTGGACAAAAAAACACACCAGCTTCTAAAAGAAAAAAGCTCACTCGAAAACAAACTAAAAGAAAACCAGCTAGAGATGATGCAGCTAAAAGAGAAAGAAAGATTGGCCAAAACGGAGCAAGAGACACTTCTTCAAATAATAGAAACCGTTAAAGATGAAAAACTTCACCTTGAAACAGCATTACAAGAATCTACTGCTGCCAGACAAATTATGGAAAGAGAAATTGAGACGATTCAAACCTACCAATCTACTGCAGAGGAGAATTTTCTGCAAGAAATAAAAACTGCAAAATCAGAAGCAAGTATTTATAAGAATAGCTTGTCAGAAATTGGCAAGGAATGTGAAATGTTATCAAAAATGGTAATGGAAATGAAAACGGATAATCAGATTCTAAAAGAAGAACTAAAGAAACATAGCCAAGAAAATATAAAATTTGAAAACAGCATCAGTAGACTTACCGAAGACAAAATACTTTTAGAAAATTATGTAAGAAGCATAGAAAATGAAAGGGATACTTTGGAATTTGAGATGCGGAATCTTCAACGAGGCTATTTAAGTTTAAGTGATAAAATGTGTAGTCAGCATAATGGCCCTTCAAAAACAACTTATATTTCAAGAAGAGAGAAATTCCATTTTGACAACTATACTCATGAAGACACTTCCAGTCCTCGGAGCAGGCCATTGGCTCCAGATCTGAAAGGTATACGAGTCCTGGTAGGTCAGTAGAGATGTATTTCAGATTCTTTTAGCCTGTTGGGCACTAGACAGAATACAGACATAAGGAGGAAACTTTAAGATGAATACAACTTTGTTTTGTAAAAATCATATCCAATTTACTATACAGTGAAATTATTTAAGGATTTTTTTCTAGATAAAATGTATATTCTTTGATTTACATTAATTATGTACATTGTATCTGCACTAAGCAACTTTGGCAGCCAGCAAGAGGGAGTTAATTGTTACTCTAAAGTGTGAGCAGCACTTCAGGACTCCTAAAGTATAGCACTACTTATGCTCTAAAGCATAAAAAGTTCATTCGTAAGTGCCACTGCCCTATCATGTGACTTGTGAAGCTCTTCTTTGGTGTGTTTGATACACTGGCAAATGTCATCTAAGTAGAATTCTTCTTTTTTTTCTAGGAATTCCAAGTAAACTGTATCAATTGCTTCCATCCAAGATATATAAATAAACTGCTCAAATCAATGTTTCAAAAACCTTTGTCCAAGTACTTTTTCCCCCCACAAAATAATTTTAAATTATATGATCACATTAACCTGGTAATTGATTAGGCTAGTTGTTAAAATTAGAAATTGGAATTAGGTATATATTTTATATTGTCAAGAACAGTGGAGAATCTGAGATTTTCCCCAACTAGTAAGCTAATGTTTTCGCGTGCTACAGTTTTGTGGGTTCTAGTGGAAGGCACAGGACTCCTGAGTGAGCGATAAAGGAGAGCGTTACAACAGCAGGAGCCAGAGCATCAGCATGTTTGCATTGGTTCTTCAAGCTCTAATTTCCATAGGTAGCAAAAAGAGGACCACACAGTGGGTTGCATTACAGGAGAAAATGAGCTTCGAGAACCAAATATAATGCATAGTAAGCATGCCTGCCCTTTGCTGTAGATGGAAAGGTTACACTGGACAATGAGCATGCCTGTCCCAGCCCCAGAGGAAACACAATTTCTAGCTTCCAAGGTTGCAAGCACACCTGTCCTGTACTCCAGAGACACTCTACTTCTTTTTTTTTTTTTGAGACAGAGTTTCGCTCTTGTTACCCAGGCTGTAGTGCAATGGCGCGATCTCGGCTCACCGCAACCTCCGCCTCCTGGGTTCAGGCAATTCTCCTGCCTCAGCCTCCTGAGTAGCTGGGATTACAGGCACGCACCACCATGCCCAGCTAATTTTTTGTATTTTTAGTGGAGACGGGGTTTCACCATGTTGACCAGGATGGTCTCGATCCCTTGACCTCGTGATCCACCCGCCTCGGCCTCCCAAAGTGCTGGGATTACGGGCTTGAGCCACCGCGCCCGGCCAAGACACTCTACTTCTAAGACTGCTTGGAAAATATTCCTTGTTGAGTTTTGTCAAATGCTTTTTCTACGTTTATTGAGGTGATCATGTTTTTCTCCTGTAATCTGTTAATATGGTAAATTATGTTAATTTTGAAACCTTAACCTTGAGTTCCTGGGATAAACTCCGCTAGGTCATGTTGTGTTATTCTTTTAATATACATTCCTGGTTTCAATTTGATAACATCTTATTAAGGATTTTGCTTCTATATTCAGATTATTATCTGTATTATTTTCATGTAATCTCTTTGTCTGGCTTTGGTATCAGGAAAATCCTGTTGGGAAGTGTTTCCCCCTCTTCTATTTTCTGAATTTGTGTAGGATTGGTATTATTAGTATTATTCCTTCCTTAAATATTTAAATATGTAATACTCATAAATATTTGTAAAATATGTAATATGAAAATACCAGAGGGCCTGGATTTCTCTAAATTGGAAGGTTTCACGTTGCTACATGATTTCTATTAATATAGAACTATTCAGATTTTCTATTTCTTGAGTTAGAGTTGATAATTTTTATGTTCTGAGGAATTTGTACATTTCATGTAAGTTCTCAAATGTATTGTCTTAAAGTTGTTCATAATATTCCTTATTAGCGTTTTAATGACCAAAGGACTTATGGCAATGTCTCCTCTTTAATTTCTGACATTGGTAATTTAGGGGTTCTTTTTTCTTTATCATTCTTGCTAGAGTTTTACCAATTGTATTGTTCTTTGAAAAAATCAGCTTATTATTGATTTTTCCCGCTGCTTTGTTTTTTATTCCATCAATCTCTGTTCCCACTTAATAATCTCATTCCTTTGGTTTACCTGGGCTAATTGGCCCCTTCCCTAGTTTTGTGCCACATTAAATGCATCACAGAGTCCGGTATGTTTTCATTTCCATTCAGTTCAAAATATTTTCTTTTTCACTTGTGCTTTATACTTTGGCCCAATGAAATAGAAGTGAGTTGCTCGATTTCTAAATATTTGGAGATTTTCGGTTATATTTCTTTTATTGATTTCTAATTTAATTCTGTCGTGATCAGAGAACACACTGAGACTGGGTTCCGGGATCCGGGGAGGCTCAGCTTGCTCCCCGGTGGGCAGTGTTCTTCCAGGCTGTTGGTCCCTCACTCACCCAAGAATGGGAGAGGTGACCACAACGGTCGCGGTGAGTGATTAGGTAAATATCAGACCCCAAAGAGTTTTGTAGAAAGTGATTTATTTAGGCAGAGAGAGAAAAAGGAGAAAGTAATAGAAAAGAGAAAGAGCAGCTTCCATGAGGTTGTGCAAGGGGATCCAGACATGGAGTCTGCCAGGGAAGGGGACTTTTAACTTGGGAGGAATTCCCACCCCATTCAAATTTTTCGTCCTATGAAAGGAGTTCCTTTAAGCTTCCACTGGAGTGATTGACCTTTGATTTTTTTCCCACGCATGAAAGTTTAAACAAAGGCCTCTAAGTTCCCAGATTGGGGGGAGTGACAAGTTATGGCACTGGGAAGTTCTTGCTTTGAAACTATGCCCCTTTGTGGACCCGGGAGGAAAATACATTCCCTCAATATTCAATATAATCTTTTAAAATTTATGGAGACTTGTATTATTGCCCAGAATATGGTCTTTGTTGATGTGTCAGGTGAACTGGAGTGTTCTCTAAAGGTTGACAAGATTGAGCCAATCTGTATCTGTACTGATCGTGTGTCTGCTTGTTCTGACAGTTACTGACAGAGGAATAGCAAAGTTGATTTGTTCATTCTATAAATTTCTGTAAAGTGTTTTAAAGCTATTTTATTTTATTTATTTATTTTGAGACAGAGTCTCACTGTTGTCAGCCCGGGCTGGAATGCAATGGCAAGATCTATGCTCACTGCAACCTCTGCCTCCCAGTTTCCAGCAATTCTCCTGCCTCAGCCTCCCGAGTAGCTGAGATTACAGGTGCCCACCACCACTCCCTGCTAATTTTTGTATTTTTAGTAGAGATGTGATTTCACCATGTTGGCGAGGCTGGTCTTGAACCCCTGATCTCAGGTGATCCACCTGCCTCAGCCTCCCAAAGTTCTGGGATTATAGGCATGAGCCACTACACCAGGACAACGCTCTTTTATGTATGCATACACATTTAGCACTATTATGTCTGGTTGGTAAACTGATACCTTTATTATTATGAAATAACCCTCATTATCCCTAGGGGTATTCTTTGTTCTAAGGTCTCTGATATTAATATATTCCCTTTAGATTGGTGTTTAGATTGATATTTGCATAGTATATATCTTTTTGCATCCTTTTGCATTTACTTTTTAATAATGAATCAGTAGGAGAAACTCTGAATAGTTAAATAATAAATATATACCATGAAAATGGACTACTCAATCCTGAAAATCAAATATAAATCAAATAATTCAAGTATTGAGAAAATAACTAATGGTGAGACTATATCCATTTAAATACAAAACGAAGATTAAAGAACTGAGAATTACGGTTACAAAATAGAATTCTATTGTTAAAAAACATTGGCAATAAAAAACAAACAATATAAAAAGTCAGGCGCATGGATCTTTGTCTATTTTGTTGACTGCTGAATCGCAGTGCCCAGAGCCACGCCTGGAATACAGTAAACACTCAATATGTGTTAAGTGAATGATGAATGAGCATGCTGCCATTTCACTAGAATATTAGGCATAGGCTGGGATTCCCTTTGTACAAATATTGTGAAGAGTTTTTTTTTTTTTTTTTTTTTTTTTTAGGGGGGGTTTTCCCTATTTTTCCCGGGGGGGGGGGGATGGGGGTCTTCGGGGACCCCCGTCTCTCCCTCCCGGGGTCAGGGAATTTTT
>NW_022436979.1:18802195-18813532 GCF_009761245.1 Sapajus apella | reverse complement strand
ACGGAGTTTCACTCATGTTACCCAGGCTGGAGTGCAATGGCGCATCTCGGCTCACCGCAACCTCCACCTCCTGGGTTCAGGCAATTTTCCTGCCTCAGCCTCCTGAGTAGCTGGGATTACAGGCACGCACCACCATGCCCAGCTAATTTTTTTTTGTATTTTTAGTAGAGACGGGGTTTCACCATGTTGACCAGGATGGTCTCGATCTCCTGACCTCGTGATCCACCCGCCTCGGCCTCCCAAAGTGCTGGGATTACAGGCTTGAGCCACCGCGCCCGGCCGTGAAGAGTTTTAAGTTCAAGAAGTTTAGACAAAATGCGCTGGGTGGGGTGGCACATACTTGTAGCAGCAGCTACTCCGGAGGCCGAGGTGGGAGGATCACTTGACACCAGGAGTTTGAGGCTGCAGTGAGCTATAATTGTGCCACTGCACTCCAGCCTGGGTGACAAAATGAGACCCCATCTCTTAACAACAACAGCAAAGTTTAGACAAGATGACATTTTACGTCACTTTTTAAAATTTTTATTTATTTTTTGAGACAGAGTCTCTCTCTGTTGCCCAGGCTGGAGTGCAGTGGCACGATCTCAGCTCACTGCAACCTCCACACCTCCCGGGTTCAAGTGATTCTCCTGCCTCAGCCTCTCGAGTAGCTGGGACTACAGGTGCATGCTACCACGCCCAGCTAATTTTGGTATTTTTAGTAGAGATGAGATTTCACTATGTTGGTCAGGCTGATCTCGAACTCCTGACCTTAAGTGATCCTCTCACCTTGGCCTCCCAAAGTGCTGGGATTACAGACGTGGGCCCCCACGTCCGGCCATTTTAGGTCACTGCCTAATAGTTGTGTAATGGTGTCAAATTGCTTAATGAAGATTTTTGGAAATACCTATGCTGGGGGGAGGGAGGATAATACGTTTTTTTCTAGCTGTCTCCCACAGGGTTATAGCCTGTCCCCCTGGTAAGTGTGAGGAGGGATAACCTGGAAACAGGTCTTCTCAGTCTTTTTTCTTGTAAACCGACGTGTGTTCTATAGTTGATTTCCTACAAGTAAGTAACCTCCACCTTAACCCGCTCTCTAATTTTGGTAAAGGCTATAGAGTGAATAATGCAGACCAGCCTGACCAACATGGTGAAACCCCGTCCCTACTCAAAATACAAAATTAGCCGGGCATGGTGGCGGGTGCCTGTAATCCCAGCTACTCGCGAGGCTGAGGCAGGAGAATCACTTGAACCCAGGAGGCGGAGGTTGCAGTAGGCCGAGATAGCACAATTGCACTCCAGCCTGGGCAACAGGAGCAAAACTCTGTCTCAAAAAGAAAAAAAAAAAAGCAGCCAGAAGGCTGAGGTGGGAGGATTGTTTGAGCCTACGAGTTGGAGATGAGCGTGGGCAGCGTAAGGAGACCTTATCTCCACAAAAAAATCTGAAAAATTAGCCAGGCGTGTTGGCATATGCCTATGGTCCCAGCTACTCAGGAGGCTGTGGCAGGAGGATTGCTTGAGCCTGGGAGGTCGAGGCTGCAGTGAGTCGTGATCACACCCCCTGCACTCCAGCCTGAGCAAAAGAGCAAGACCCTATCTCTTGGGGGGAAAAAAAAAAGAAAAAGCAAGATAGTGTGGCTTTGCCACTGCTGGTTGTACTACCTTGGACAAATTCATCTTTCTCGAACACCATTTCGTTGTTAGATGTAGATTAAGTGATTAATAATTAAAAACATATTAATATGGAATGCACATGGAATGGAATCTGGCATGTTGCATTGTATCCGTGTTATATAACGCTACTAATGAGTTAGCTACTAACTTACTTTTGGCATTGTAATGAAAGACCACCAGGGAAAATTCAGTTATAATTGACGAAAACTGAAATTAACAAATTACAACTTATTTACAACAAATTATTTGATGGATAATGATTCTAGTGTTTTGTTGTTTCTGTTTGTTTGTTTATTTTAGAGACAGGGTCTCACCGTGTTGCCCAGCCTGGCCTCACACTCCTGGGTTGTGGCGATCCTCCTGCGTTGGCTTCCCGAAGTGCTGGGATTACAGGCATGGGCCGCCGTACCCAGCCTTGATAGACTGATATATATTTTTTATTCATTTGTTTATTTTACAGCTTATGAAATATTTTTAATTTGGTGTTCATGATAATTCTTCCAGGTAGGTAATACAGATGACAGATAATGAAAGAATCTTACATTAATTTGTTCTACTATAAGATAGAACTAATAAGGCCGGGCGCGGTGGCTCAAGCCTGTAATCCCAGCACTTTGGGAGGCCAAGGCGGGTGGATCACGAGGTCAAGAGATCGAGACCATCCTGGTCAACATGGTGAAACCCCGTCTCTACTAAAAATACAAAAAATCAGCTGGGCATGGTGGCGCGTGCCTGTCGTCCCAGCTACTCAGGAGGCTGAGGCAGGAGAATTGCCTGAACCCAGGAGGCGGAGGTTGCGGTGAGCCGAGATCGCGCCATTGCACTCCAGCCTGGGTAACAACAGCGAAACTCCGTCTCTAAATGTTAAAAAAAAAAAAAAAGAAGTAAAACCAAATGACAGATTGCACTTTAGGAGTTTATAAAATGTGTAGACATATTCTGCTCAGAAACATAGATGTAAAAACATAAATCAGCAACCACGTGTTAGTAGCAAATACTATTTATTAATTAGTAGTATTAAAATATGGAAGATTGATAATTAGAGTTGCAGGCTTACATTTCTTTTAAATGCTTGAGCTATCTGCTCCATAACATTATATTTTTTTCAAGTAATTAGCTCTTGATAATGAATTACTGGTAGTTAAGATCTAGAAAGCTACTTGTCTCCCAGTTGCTAATAGGATGGTACTGAAGCAGTCTTGTAGTTCTTTGAATTAAGTGCCCTAAAATTGGAAAATAAACACACATTAATTTTATAGGTGCAGGTCAAATACCTGTACGTTCTTCATTCTTTTTTTTTTTTTTAAGACAAGGTCTCGCTCTGTCACCCAGGCTGCAGTGCAGTGGGGCAATCACAGCGCACAGCAACCTCAACCTCCTAGGCTTTTAAGCAATCCTCCTGCCTCTGCCGCCCAAGTAGTTGGGTCTACAGGCATGCACCACCATGCCTGGCTAATTTTTATATTTTTTGTAGAGACAGAGTTTTGCCATGTTGCCTAGGCTGGTCTTAAAATTCTGGGCTCAAGCAATCTGCCTGCCTTGGCCTTCCAAAGTGCTGAGATTACACACGTGAGCCACCATGCCCAGCGTATCTGTCCATTCTTATAAAAACTTTTTTCATTAAAAAATTTAATGCTCTTTGTAACATATTAGCAATCCAAAACCAAAATTTTCTCAACTTAAAATACTTCATTAAAGCCATATATACTTAGAAGATATAATTTAAGAAGGAAAACAACTACAGAATCAACTTTAAAACTACTGTCCAAAGGTTCACGAGTTTTAAAATTAGGGTAAAAGAAGCTAGAACTTGATTTAGGATAATGTTTTGATAACGTACTATAAAAAGAAAGACATGCCAATAAATTCAAAATTACTAAACAGAAGAAAACTTCTGATTTTTCAAAAGAACAATCACTTATTCTTCTCTTTCTCCCTCCAAACATGTATGCGACAGCATCCTAGAACTTTCTCAGGTTTATTCTCTGGATAGAAAACAACACAGAGAAAACCTGAAATACTGTCCCCTTTCCTCCTCACACACAAAGTTCCATCTATCAGAGGGTGGGTGTGGTGAGAAAAATTCCAATTTTACCATCTGTTTATTAGATGAAGTTGGGCAGGGTAGTGATAGGTGGCTTGCCAGCGGTGAAAGGTTAAAAAGATCAAGAAAAGCTCCATATCTTCCTGTTTCGAAGTCCAATACTCTATCAACTAGCTCACAGATGATAATATTCCTGTCGACAACAGTTTAAATTACATACATTTACCCTAACATCTAGGGGAATCCTGGCTCAGTGACACAGATCAGTTTTTGTTAATTCATAAAATGTGAATTTTGCTAAGCCAAAATCAATTACTTATTCCACAAAATTGTCGCCAAAGTGCTACAAAGAGTAGATAAAATAGGCAAAAATCAGTCATTGTCATCATCTATATTAGCATATTATATAATAAAACCCATATAGGTTAAGCCGCCATTCAAAATACATTTCCGGCCAGGCACAGTAGCTCATGCCTGTAATGAGAAATACACCTTTGTAGTGAAGGGCAGTTTTTTGTGCGTGAAATAATAATGTTAGTATTATAATTACTATCCCAAGGGATAAAGATGTACTACCATTTTTGTAAAAGAATGTAAATTTAGTGTCCTTTAGACACAGAATAACTGACTGTTTTTGCTCCAAAGAACTTTTTCAGTTTTGAGAGTGTACAAAGCCTGGATAAAATTTAAGTTTTAAGATACTTTGATAATATACTTTTCCTCAAAGCATTATAGTTATGTTGGCATTTTTAATTAACCAGAATATTTCCTATTTTCACAGGTTATCTCAACGTTAAAGACAGAACTCTCAGGCATCATTAGGATTCCTCACAACTGCTAAGAAACTCCCTTTGAGAAATAGCCAATGTTCACATGTACTGCTAACTGAACTAGTCTCAAATGACTCACACTAAGGCGCTACAGATTTGCTTTAAAAATTATGCACAGAATGGTTTGGTGCAGATAAGTTAGGCTTTTTCAGCTGAGAATTTCCGAAGATGAGAGAGAACTTCTACCAGGGAGGGCAGGTGCCTGCACATGGAAGGAGCTGAGATGTCTAAAGTCACCCAAACTTGTCATTTTAAAAAGCATGTATAAATAAAAGACACTATTTTGAAAAGGGATAAAAGTTGGAAACAGTTCTTTGTTGGCTTATAAGCTAAGTGTGAGATATTCCTACCTTCTGACATTCAAAGTCATTATACTTTCAACTGGTCTGCTCTTTGGTCCATTTGGTGGGTGGAAAATCTTATTGTCTTTGCCAGAGATCTTTTCCAATTTAGTCACATAAGGGTCGGCAGAATGTGATGGGTAAGGATCAAACGTCCCTGCCTTCATTCCACCAGGCTGCAAAGAAATATGAGACAACTTCATGTGATTTTGTAAAATGCCTCTACGAAATTAGCTTGTGAAGAAGCTCACATATATTTTGGTAGCCTGTGGAGTTGGTTTTAAAGGAAATGATACTGTTCAATTCAAATACCACCAAAAGGTCTCCCTATCACCAACTTTATAGGGTCAAAACATCATAATCCAAAAGCTCTCTATAAAAATGACAGTGTTTGTAGTAAGGTAACAGTCTAAACTATTGCCAAGCATTAATATTTTAGCGTTTATCAGACCAGGGTATCACTTAGTTAGCAAGTGAGTCTATTCAGTAAGGGAAAACCTAGGTCAGATGTATTTTGATAGAGAATGGGGAACAAGGAGGATGGCACAACATGAGTTTACTAAATGCAGTCAGTGATGGAGAAGATACTTTAAAAAAAAGCAATAAGCAATAGCATATGGAAATAGAAAGTGAGAGGCAGATGAGATGGACTTTACTGTTCTTGTAGTAGACCAAGAGAAGTCAATCAAAACATGTTTTAACCTATACACAAGACAGAAATATTTGCTTTGACTTCTTAAACTGATTTGACAGAATTTTAAACTTAATATTCTACATAGTCACCAGAAGAATTGTATAGAATCATAACTGATTTAATTAGGCACCCTTTCCTTATAGTATCTATGCCAAATATACATGAAGATTTAATTCATTTGAAAGATACAATTATAAGTTGTCAGGTTTTCCCAACAGAAAACACACGGATTAAAGATCACAATAATAAGAAAACTTAAGAAAGCTTAAATAAATTAAAAGTATAAAAGCAAAATGAATTAAAAATAGAAAAAACACAGATTAAATAAATCCAAGTGATGCTTTAAAAAGTAGATTAATAGCTAAATCTGTAATAGAATCCAGAATGCAAAATAAGTGAGGAAAGTCTATACCTATATTAAATGTCAAAAATATAAAATAATATTTCTGTAAACTTCTATGTGAATAAATTCAAAAACCTGAATAAAATGACTGATTGTCTAAGAAAATATAAATAATCAACATCGACCAAAAAGAGATAGAAAACCTACACAAAACAGACGTCACTATGCAACAATCCTGCATGACCTGCACATGTACCCCAGAATCTAAAGTACAATAAAAAATTATTGTAAAATAAATGTTAATATATCCAAAAATATAAAGAGTAAATTTTATAACAAAATATCAAAGGTCTTTTTCTTTTTGGAACTTTAGAAAATAATTCTGAAGTTCTGAGAATACAGCAGAATAACCAGCATAACTTTTTTTTTTTTTTGAGACAGAGTCTCACTCTGCTGCCCAGGCTAGAGTGCAGTGGCGTGATTATGGCTCACTGCAACCTCTGCCTCCCAGGTTCAAGTGATTTTCCTGCCTCAGCCTTTGGAGTAGCTGGGATTACAGGCACCTGCCACCACGCCCGGCTAATTTTTTATATTTTTAGTAGAGATGGGGTTTCACCATGTTGGGCAGGCTGATCTCGAACTCCTGACCTCATGATCCGCCCACCTCGGACTCCCAAAGTGCTGGGATTACAAGCGTGAGCCACCGTGCCCAGCCAGCATAATTTAAAGAAGAAGAAGAGACTAGACCACTCACTATTCAACATAATAGAAATTAAAAGTTTTTTTGGGGCAGAAATAGTCAAATGAAATGAAAACTCAGAAACATACCTTCAAAAATAAGAATTTGGGGTTTGATAAAAACAGCATTTCAAAGTAATGGTGTTAAAAATGAATTATTCCATCAGTCATATTAGGAACAGCTTGATTTTTAAAAAATCAGTTTTATTAAAGTCTAATTAACCTACAATAAACTATACTCCATTTAAAGTGTACAATGCTATGAGTTTTGACGGATGTCTACACCCTTGAAATGACTATCACAATTCAGATACAGAACATTTCCACCCTTTTCCCAAAGTGTCCTCATACCCCCAAACTAAACAAAAGCTGGATTCTTACCTCACTCTTTACATCAAAATGTATTTTAGATAAATATTTAAACGCAAAAGGATAGGACTAATAGAAGAAATTAAGGAGACACATTATTCTAATATTGGTGGTAAAGAGGGCCATTCTGAAAATGACACAAACCTTACCAACAATGGACTGATAAATCTGACTACATCAACTTATTAAATTCCTGAATAGCACAAAACACCATAACCAAAGATCCAATAGATTTTAAAAATTATTTTAACACAAATAACAAAAGTAGTACCCTTAATATATGAAGACATCTTACAAGACATCTTACAGTATTAAAAACATAAACTTCAAAATACAAAGTCTTCAAGAAAAATGAACAGGCAGTTTACAGAAAAAAAAGTATAGACTAAGGTTTATAAACTGCTGAAGCATTTTAATTTTTATCACTTGTTAACTTCTGTAGTAAGGAGATAGTTAATTTTAATTACCATTTCAAAAACTAAAGGATGGTTTGGCTTTTTATGGTTTTAAGAAAAACTAGACCTAGGGTGTAGAGAAGCACTTCAAAACTTCATTATGAATTCACCAGCATGGTAACTCCAACCTGTAACCCCAGCTACTCTGGAGGCTGATATAGGAAACGCTGGAACTCCAGAGGCGGAGGCTGCAGTGAGCCTAGATCATGCCACTGCACTTCAGCCTGGGTGACAGAGTGAGGCGGAGTCTCACTCAAAAAAGAAGAAAATCAGTATAAATTCAAATACATTTGAAGAGACTAATAATTACCTCATGACAAGAACTTCATTATCCCCTACACTATATTCATACTTGGTGATTTCATGCAATTTTGTAAAAATGGGTGTCATGATTCTCGGTATCAATAAAAACAAAAGTTTATTATATCCATGGGAAAAAATCATTTGGCAGTAAGAGACAGATGCTTAATTTTTTATAATTTCTTTATAATGCCTAATTTTTTCATCCTAAAACTGTTAACTTACCTTTTTACCAGGAGAAGAAGGTTTAAAAGTGTTTGAAATTGCTTCTTTCTTCTCTTCTCTTTTAATTGGTGGTAAAGGTTCCTCAGAAAAATAAGGGTTAGCATCAAAATAGTCCCTTGGGTGAAGATTTAACTTAAACGGTGCTCCTTTAAGTAAACGATGGTGTTCTTCATTCGCTTTCTGTAAATTTGAAATTGCATAGCATAAATTACACAAATTGAAACTAACCGAGAATTAAATCTTTTACATTTTAATATAAACATGATTCTTAAATACATATGGCTAGGTGCACTTTTTAAAAACATTAATTTGCTAAGTTCTATTTTTATGATACAAAAGACATGTCTACTTACAGACAAGCAGAACTATGATTATTCATTTTGGATACAAATTTATGTGTAGTACTGAGACCTTATCGCCTGAACAAATCTATATGAACTACCTGGGCAGTATGATGCAGATAAAAAGACTTGTCTAGTTCAAGCCCTTCCTGCTTCATAGCATTTCACAGAGACTCTGGGAAAGTTATCTTTTAGTGTCATATCATCTTCAACTGTAAATGAGGATATTATTATTCCCCCTTAATGTAAATGAGGACATTATTCCCCCCTTAATGCAAATGAGGACATTATTCCCCTATTAATGTAAATGAGGACATTATTATTCCCCCATTAATGTAAATGAGGATATTATTATTCCCCCTTAATGTAAATGAGGACATTATTATTCCCCCTTAATATAATATATGAGATTATATGATTTTATATGTGTATATATAACATTTTTATAATTTCTAAAAATATTTTATATGTATATATGAGATTATACATATATCATATATATGTATATATGTATACATGTGTACATATGTATACATAGCTATATATGTATATACATATAAATATGCATATATATGTATATTTATACATATTTATATATGTATAGATATATATGTATATAACATTTTCATAATATTTTTTGCTATCTAGTATTCAAAGCAAAACAGTAGCCACTTTTTTCCTATGTTGTAATCATTTCTATCAGAAATACTAAGTATAAAGATCACTGTCTATTAATAAAGTAGCAAAAAATCACATTATGAAATACAGATTCAAAAAGACAACCATACAGTGAATATTGATACATTTTCACTCTTTGCAAATATAAAATCTGGTAAATAATCCAACAAACTGCACTGAAAACACTTGATCAATGAAATCTACAACAGATAGTTATTTGGGAGAAGACTAACTCTTGCTACTAGGAACCCCACTGTGGCACTTTCGAATCCTTCCCTGTTTTTGGATTTTTCTCTTGCCCTTGCTTATCCTCTTTCCTGGTAGGACATTCATCCATTCTTGGTGATCTGCTCTCCACCCTTCCATATCACAACAGTGGTACTCAAAATTTATTCTATTGATCTTTTGGGGCAGTGTTCCACAAAATTTAAGTGTCATGGGAATCATTTGATAAGTTATTCAAATTACAAATCACCAAGCCCTTCCCTCAAAGATTTCTGATGGCATTGGTCTGCTGTATGGCCCATTCATCGGCAGTTTTAACAGTCACCCTCAGTGATTCTCATGCATGTGATTATAATGTACTGTTTTAGGATCACTTTTTGCTAGAGCGTGGTCACCTTTTACCAGAAGAATACTGTATTTGTTTTACCAAGCCCTGCCCTGGAATGTTCAGTTGAGTACTGATCAGCAGATCTGTGAGAAGCTATTCAAAGTCAAAAAGAACCACCTGAAAGAATGTGAGGCAACGGTGTCTGGCTCTCACACAGAACTGGGAATTGTGCTGGTTGCCATCAGCTGTGCAAGAAAACTTCTTAATTCATAGGGCATTGGATGGAGTGTCTAAAAAGTCTTGCCTCAACAGTGGGGAATAATTAGCCCTAGACTGATCATAGCTCCTATCACACCTAACAAATCTTAAATGCAAGACCTGAAAAAATAAAAACCATTGCTAAGTAATCTGACAGCATTCCAGAACAAAGCCCAAGAATATTTATAAGAATACAAAAACATACAGCACTCAGCAAAGTAAAATTCTCAGTATTTGACATCCAGTAAACAATTGCCAGTAATTCAAAGTAGCAAAATATGACCCCCATACTGAGAAGAAAAACCAATTACTTAAAATTAACCAAGAACTAATATAGATGTTAGCATTAACAGAAAAGGGCATTAAGACAGTAACCATATTCTATTTGCTCAAAAAATTAAGTAGAGACATGTAAGATGTTAAAAATACTCAAACTTCTAGAGAGCAAAACCATAATGTATGAGATTAAAAATATACTGGTTGACATTAACAGCAGATTGAAAGTTACAGAAAAATAGTGACTTTGAAGATGCATCAATAAAAATTATGCAAAATAAAATACAGAGAAGGAAAAGAGGACATTTTTTAAAGTTAATAGAGCACTGGTAAATTGTGGCACAATTTCAGGAGACCTAATACACATGTAACTGTAATCTCTGAAGGGGAAGAGAAAGACAGAGAGATAAAAAATATCTGAAGAAATAATAGTGTAAATATTCCAAATTTGATTTGAAAAACTATAAACCCATAGATCCAAGAAGCTCAAAAAACCCCAAGCATAAGAAGGATGAAAGGAACAACACAAAGTCACATTACATACAGAAGAACAAGCATGAGCAAGACAACACGTTTCTCATCAGAAACAATTCAAGCAGGAAGACAGTGGAGCAACCTCTTAAAAATACTAAAAGATACATTTTGAAAATTACTTTTAGAATATTAGCAAATCTAGGACCATAAAATTTCTGACTTATGCATAAATTCTTTTTTTTTTTTCTTTTTTTTTTTTTGAAAAGGAGGTTCCCTCATGTTTCCCAAGCCTGGATGCAAATGGCGCATCTCGGCTCACCGCAACCTCCGCCTCCTGGGTTCAGGCAATTCTCCTGCCTCAGCCTCCTGAGTAGCTGGGATTACAGGCACGCACCACCATGCCCAGCTAATTTTTTGTATTTTTAGTAGAGACGGGGTTTCACCATGTTGACCAGGATGGTCTCGATCTCTTGACCTCGTGATCCACCCGCCGTGGCCTCCCAAAGTGCTGGGATTACAGGCTTGAGCCACCGCGCCCGGCCATGCATAAGTTCTAAAAATGAGAATAAAAAAGTTTTTCCTGTTAAGAGAGAAAACTATCTTATACCCAATAAATATAGGGTAAAAGATTAATTACTGAGCCACTGTAAAATTCCACTGTACATAGTTATGTAGTATGTATGCATTATTATTCCTATGGATGAAAAGTAGTTCACACACTATTTTATAAGAACCAAGGTTTCTGCCCAATTTTTTTTTTTTTTT
>NW_022436979.1:18801669-18802095 GCF_009761245.1 Sapajus apella | reverse complement strand
GGCCATTAAGCAAAATTGGTCATTATTCTCTCACATTCCACTGGTACTTAAAATCACCGTAGCAAAACTGTTAAAGCCCGCATGCTTATAAAAACAAAAAACTATAAAGTGATTGCTATTTAATGCTTAATGTCTAGATTAACTTGACTTTCCATTATAACCAGCTTTCTTTATGTCATCTTGATATTGTGAAATTATGTTCATATGGTTCTAAAATTTATAAGTTCCTTTATTTATTTACACACAGACATTCCCCATATAAGTGAACAGGTCTCATCATAAGTCAAGTATTATACACAGTGAGAGGCATATGCTAGTACATTTTAGTTTTTACCTCTGCCACTTAATAAAGCGAGCAGTGGCCGGGCGCGGTGGCTCAAGCCTATAATTCCAGCACTTTGGGAGGCCGAGGCGGGTGGATCACGA
>NW_022436979.1:18635378-18801269 GCF_009761245.1 Sapajus apella | reverse complement strand
GTAGTCCCAGCTACTCGGGAGGCTGAGGCAGGAGAATTGCCTGAACCCAGGAGGCGGAGGTTGCGGTGAGCCGAGATCGTGCCATTGCACTCCAGTCGGGGCAACAACAGCGAAACTCCGTCTCAAAAATAAATAAATAATAAAGTGAGCAGTTTTCTCCTATCCTTTAACTCTCTCTCCTCATAGGATTCATCCATCCTCTAACTTCCACTTTCCCCTCACCCTACCATTCATTCCTCCACCCCACGTGCTCATCATAATGGCTTCCTGATCAGCCCAAAAGTATTGCCATTACTTTTGCAGGCACAGATAGCAGGATGCGGTGGGAATAAGGCTAAGAGTCAGGATATGACCCTTTACTTAAAATAGAACATAGTTGATTAGACCAGGTTAATAGAAGTTTCAAAGCTAGTTTAGAGAGATGTAAAATACATGTGGTAAGTCATAGCAAGAGATAAAATTCATCCCGGAAGGAGCTGAGAGGATCTGCAGCAAGATATGAAAATCTAATAAAAGGGTAAAATTATCACAGTTCATAAACATGAGTTTGCCACTGCCTCAGTGACACAGATAGAACAAAATTTGATCTCAACTGAATTAGTAATACCAAATTAACTAAATAAAAGAAAAATTGAAACGTTCAAAACAGATTATTTTACCTTATAATTTTGTTTTGGTGCGTCATAGAAGTCGGCAGCGTGTGAAAACTGCTTACCTATGGTAATATTTGGGTAGCTAAGGAAGCAAAGTAAGTAATGGTGACTTCAGAGCTCAGAAATTTAATTTTTAAAAATTTCAAAACAAATAATATGAGAAAGTATTAAAAACACCTTACCCATATCCAGTTCCTTTCTTTCCGGGGCTGGTGTATAAATTCTTTCCAGGTGCTTCATATTTTTCTCGAGGTCTTGACTGTGCGCTGAAGAACGGGACTGGGCCACCTATTGTTCCGTAGTAGCTTCCTAAGCCACATCTTAGATACGATGTTTTGATGTTTTAAAAGGAGGAGGTTAAAATGGCAAATTTTAAGTCTATAAGGAAAGAGCAAGGATAATGCAGAGAAAGGAGAACTATGCACAGACAGGCATAATCTACCCAGAACATGATTTAACGCAAGCATTAAAAGTCACCATATTTAGAATGTATTAAATGCCTACAGTTCCAGGGGCAGGCGTGGTCGTTCACAGGTAATCCCAGTATTTTGGGAGGCTGAGCCAGTGGGTCACCTGCGGTCAGGAGTCCGACAGCAGCCTGGCCTACGTGGCGAAACCCCATCTTTACTAAAAATACAAAAAACTAGTTGGGCATGGTGGCCTGTGCCTGCAGTCCCAGCTGCTCAGGAGGCTGAGGCAGGAGAATTGCCTGAACCTGGGAGGCGGAGGTGGCAGAGAGCCGAGATCGCGCCACTGCACTCCAGCCTGGTGACAGAGCGAGACTCCATCTCACATATATACATGCCTATGGTTCCATAATTGTTGAGTAAGTGCCTGTATGAGGGTATCTCATTTATAACACCAGTCTCTCTTTTTGGAAACACTTTCTGTATCCACTAAATTACAGATGCTTTTCACATAATATCTGTGAATTTTTTTTTTTAAAAAAAGGAAAGCTTATCTAATTATAAAACTTATTATTTCTTGGCTGACAGATGAATATAAGCATATTATAAACTAATGTATTAAGGTAGCAATTCCCAATTATTACCACATGGGTAAAAGTTTATCACAGGCAAGAGAAAAGACTGAAAAATTGGAAAAAGTTATTTCAAGGGTAAAATATATATATATATATATATATATATATATATATATATATATATATATTCCATGACAAAGAAAGAAAGTCGTGAGGGTAAAAAAATTGCATTTTTAAATTTATAGCTAAGAAAATGAAAAAGTTCAAGAAACAGTAATAATAACAATAAATAAATAATTCAAATCTATCAAGTGTCAAAAGGTAGAAAAAGATAAAATTAAATAAAAGAAGAAAATCCTCAATCTTTTTTTTTTTTTCTTTTTTTTTGAGACAGGGTCTCACTCTGTTGCCCAGGCTGGGGTGCAGTGGTGCGATCACAGCTCACTGCAGCCTCAAACTCCCTGGTTCAAGCGTTCCCCACAATCTCAGTCTCCCAAGTAGCTGGGACTAAAGGCATGCATTACCACTCTGGGCTAATTTTTGTACATTTTGTAGAGATGGGGTTTTGTCCTGTTGCCCAGACTGATCTCAAACTCCTAGACTCAAGCAATCCATCCACCTCAGCCTCCGAAGTGCTGGGATTACAGGCGTGAGCCACTGAACCCACTGAAAATCCTCACTCTTTTTTGTGTTTTGTTTTGTTTTATTTTTGAGACAGAGTCTCACTCTGTTGCCCAGGCTGGAGTGCAGTGACATGATCTCGGCTCACTGCAACCTCTAACTCCCAGGTTCAAGTGATTCTCCTGCCTCAGCCTCCCGAGCAGCTGGGATTACAGGTGACCGCCACCAAGCCCAGCTAATTTTTACATTTTTAGTAGAGACGAGATTTCGCCATGTTGGCCAGACTGATCTCAAACTTCTGACCCCAGGTGATCCGCCCCACTCAGCCTTCCAAAGTGCAGGGATTACAGGCATGAGCCACCGTGCCCATCCACAAATCCTCACTCTTCATAGAGACAATCATTTTGGCTGGCATTGCCTACTGGAATTAGAAGGAAGTACAACTTATCCAAATGTAGTTTAACTTGTCTCAAAAAATACAGTAAATAAGCACAAAATTAGACTTCAGTTCTCTATCAAATTAATAAATTGAGTTAAAGCTATTGAGTGTGAATGAACATTACATTTTAAATCTCAGTTATATAACATTACATTGACTACATGGTCTAATGTTAAACTAATTGAATGGTAAGAAGAAAATATCCTTCACATTGACAGTTGTCATAACTAAGATACTGTTAAACCCCATGAGTATATCTTCGCAATAATTTTAAAATCATGTATCTTTGATAAATTATTTTCTTTATCAAAAAAGAATTTCTGGCCAGGCACAGTGGCTCACACCTGCAATCCCAGCACTTTGGGAGGCCAAGTTGGGCAGATCACTTGAGGTCAGGAGTTCAAGACCAGACTGGCCAACATGGTAAAATCCCATCTCTACTAAAAATACAAAAATTAGCCAGGCGTGGTGGCATATGCCTATAATCCTAGCTACTAGGGAGACTGAGGCAGGAAAATCGCTTGATCCCAGGAGGCAGAGGTTGCAGTGAGCCGAGATCATGCCATTGCACTCCAGCCTGGGCAACACAGCGAGAGTCCATCTCTTTTTTTTTTTTTTTAAACAAGGTCTCGTTTTAGACAAGGTCTTACTCTGACATACAGGCTGGAGTACAGTGGCTTAATTATAGCTCACTGTAACTTCATACTCCTGGGCTCAAGGGACCCGCTCACCTCAGCCTCCTGAGTAGCTGGGACTACAGGCACATGCTACCATACCCAGCTAATTTTTTAATTTTTGTAGAGATGGAGTCTCATTATATTGCCCAGACTGATCTCAAACTCCTCGCTTCAAGCAATCCACCCGCCTCGGCCTCCAAAAGTGCTGGGATTACAGGCACGAGCCACTGCACCCAGCCTCACATTTTTATTTATTCTTCTTTAATAGCAGAAAAAATAGTCAAGGGCACAGACATAATACTTAAAGGCAATTTTTTTTTCCAATCTGACTTTTGCAAGGTTTTTGAATAAATTTTTTAATTTAGGTTGTTCTTACTATATCAACAAATAGACCACAGTGATATAGATAATCCAAACTTTAATATGATGAGAATATATTTAATCCAGATTACTTTTCAATCTAAATCATCCAATACAACTGTCTCCACCTAAGACAAACTAAGAATAATACTTAAAAATTCTTCTTACATAAGTAAGTCCTACAGAAAAACAAACATTTAGTTTAGGGATAAAGGTGCAAACAATCTATTTAAGACGTTTTCCAAAACACTTACGGCTTTTTGTCTCCACTACTAGGGAGGAAGGCTTTGCTTAGATTCTTTTTGGCTGCTTGCATCATGTCCCGTCTCCTCACTTGATTCAGACTTACGTAGCCTTCACCTTCAAAAATCCTTACAAAATGGGGATCAAAATAACCTGCCTGAAGATCAGACATTTCTTTGGCTCCCCCAGGTAGCATCTGTTTATTTTTGCTTGCAGACTCATTAAAGGGTCCTTTAAAAATAAATTAGGAATGTTATAATTTTGAGCCTACTCTCAATTAAAGGACATGACAAATAAGAGAACAATTTCCCTGAAAGCTCTGTGTGAATGACTATCTTGACAATAAGACCTAAGCGGTTTTCATCAAAACGTTTTAATATTTCAGGTCTTGGTTATCCACTCTGAGTTTTAGAGCTGGTAGAGACCTTAAAGTTATCTAATTCAATGTTTCTCCAGCTATGTACTAGGAAGCATTGCGTGAGATGTCAGTAAGAGTATGTGTGCAGGTTGAAGATTGGGGTGTTTCCTACTCAAATGGATGCAATTCCTCTCTAGGGTATACGGTTAAGACACATGAGTGTCTATGGCTACGAAAAGACATTAGCAAGAATGTTCATAGCAGTTTTATTCATAATAATCAAAAACATAAAACAGCCCACATGTCCATCAATAGAACAGATTTTTAAACTGTGGAATTTATATAATGAAATACTAGTAGCCCAGTACTTTTTTTAAAGGCTGTTTTAATACTTATTTAGAACTTCTTTCATAATTTAGATCTAGGTGAGCTCTATTTGAGGATAGCTTTGGTAATGTGTAGAATGTTTTGAAGTGCACACAATCCTTAATTCAACTGGCTATTAAAATGTGAGTCTGGAGCCGGGCGCGGTGGCTCACGCCTGTAATCCCAGCACTTTGGGAGGCCGAGGCGGGTGGATCACGAGGTCAAGAGATCGAGACCAGCCTGGTCAACACAGTGAAACCCCGTCTCTACTAAAAATACAAAAAAAAAAATTAGCTGGGCATGGTGGCGCGTGCCTGTAATCCCAGCGACTCAGGAGGCTGGGGCAGGAGAATTGCCTGAACCCGGGAGGCGGAGGTTGCGGTGAGCCGAGATCGCGCCATTGCACTCCAGCCTGGGTAACATGAGCGAAACTCCGTCTCAAAAAAAAAAAATTAAAAAAATAAAATTAAATAAAATAAAATAAAATGTGAGTCTGTATCATTGACTTTTTTAAAGTTTTTTTTGTTTCTTTTTTTTAACAAGGTCTCCTTCTGTCACCGAGGCTGGAATGCAGTGGTGTGATCACGGCTCACTGTAGCCTCAACCTCTTGGGATCAACTGCCTGCCTCAGCCTCCCAAGTAGCTGAGACAACAGGCACACGACACCATGCCCAGCTAATTTTTGTATTTTTTGTAGAGACAGGGTCTCACTATGTTGTCCAGGCTTGTCTTGAACTTCTGGCCTCCAGGAGTCCTCCCGCCACCACCTCCTAAAGTGCTGGGATTACAGCTGTGAGCCACCACATCTGGCCAACCTCAATTTTTGAAAAGGTAATACATTCAAATTCAAAAGTTCAAACATTTTCACAGGAAATCTTTTTCCCATACTTGGCCACCTAATTCTTCTTCCACAGGCAAAGAGATAATCATTTTGTTTCCCAAAGAATGTTCAGGTATGTTCAAGTGAATGTTTTCATATACATCCTTTTTCATTTTTTTTAAAATGCTCTTTCAGAAGATTCACACTGTTAATTCTTAGCACACTATATATACTATTCTGCACCTTGCTTTTTTATTTAACAATGTTATCTTGGAGAAGTCTCCAAGTCAGTGTTTTATTTTGTATTATTATTTAGAAGTAATTGGATCTCCAAAAATTGAACTGAGACATTTAAATATTCATGTATATTAGCTCTTTTTATTACTTATGACTTTCAAGTAAAAACCCCTCAGCTATTCATTTGCATTGCATTTCTCAGGAAGGTAATAATGGATGGCCTTCTTGGATGCAAATGCAAATGCTGTTTGCATAAGGGAGTGTCCCATCTAAGGAAAATATTCTGGGAGAAAACTGCCAGGCACCTTTGGAAAGAAATAAAATCACCTATGAGGACAACAAATGAGGATAGATAAGCCTAATAAAACGATATTCTTATTCTTTTTTTTTTTTTTTTTTTTTTGAGATGGAGTTTCGCTCCTGTTACCCAGACTGGAGTGCAATGGCGCCATCTCGGCTCACCGCAACCTCCGCCTCCTGGGTTCAGGCAATTCTCCTGCCTCAGCCTCCCGAGTAGCTGGGATTACAGGCATGCGCCACCATGCCCAGCTAATTTTTTGTATTTTTAGTAGAGACGGGGTTTCACCATGTTGACCATGATGGTCTCGATCTCTTGCCCTCGTGATCCACCTGCCTCGGCCTCCCAAAGTGCTGGGATTACAGGCATGAGCCACCGTGCCCGGCCCGAGATTCTTATTCTTATAAAATAAAGTTCTTGCTGGATGCAGTGGCTCAGGTCTCTTAACCCCAGCACTTCAGGAGGCTGAGTGGGGAGGATCTCTTGAGGTCAAGAGTTCAAGACCAGCCTAGGCAACATAGTGAGATCCCCCTTCTCCACAAAATATTTAAGCTGGGCATGGTAGTGTGTGGCTGCAGTCACAGGGACTCAGGAGGCTGACATGGGAGGATCCCTTGAGCCCAGGAGTTTGAGGCTGCAGTGAGCTATAATCAGGCCACTGCACTCCAGCCTGGGTAACAGAGATCCTGTCAATAAATAAATAAATAAATAAATAAGGTTATCGCTTAACTCTATTGAAATTTTACAAGTTAACCAACTTTAGAAATAAATGCTTTAAAATATAAACTATTAAAATATCATTTGATTTAAATATTAAATTCAAATTTTATATAGAAAATACCCACTATTCTTTCATAGAGAAAACCAAATATACTTACGATTAAATGGTGACACATATTTATCACCCACAGTAATGTATTCCATTTCACTAAAGAGGCCAATCCTTTCCATGTCCGTTTTCCCTCCTCTTTCCACAGGCATGGTGGCTTCTTGTGGTGGTGCGGTCTATACTGCTAACTTCAAAACGTTCCTTAGGGTCACTTCTTTTACAGCAAAGTCCTAATTTACACTGACAATAAAAATAAAGGGGCAAAGGTTAGGAAAAAAGTGATTATTGATTATCAGTTCTAAATACTTCCAACTTCCAGTCTAGGAGTTTGGCTTTTTGTTTTTGTGTTTGTTTGCCGCCCAGGCTGCAGTGCAATGGTGCCATCTTCACTCACTGCAACCTCCGCCTCCCGGATTGAAGTGATTCTCCTGCCTCAGCCTCCCGAGTAGCTGGGATGACAGGCATGTGCCACCACGCCCAGCTAATGTATTTTTAGCAGAGACGAGGTTTTATCATGTCGGCCTAGGCTGGACTTGAACTCCTGACCTCAGGTGATCCACCCGCCTCTGCCTCCCAAAGTGTTGGGATTACAGGTGAGAGCCCCCACGCCGGGTCAAGAGTTTTAAGGTTTACTGTAAAATATTAGTCTCCTACTCTATGGGGAAAGAATCTACTCTGCGGGGCTGGGGGAGAATACTGGGAATCAAAATTGTCCATAAGAGCCTCCCCCTTGACTCTCCATGTGAAGTGCCCACAAATTACAAAGGAATGTGTAAAATATCATCTGTTGCACTGCCATTTATCTGTTGGAAGTGATAAAATTATTAGTATATAGTGTATGATAAACACATCCTTTTGGGAAGTTCAGGGTAGATTTTAAAATAATTGTATAAAGGCAGGCAGTTTTACAGTTTAGGTAAAATGATTTCAGCATCCTGCATTGTCTCTTATATTTTAAATATAACAGCTTTTCAGAATGCACAACACATCTAGATATTACCCTACCATGCTTGAGGTTGTTTTTCAAGTTTAAATAAATATAAGAAATGTGGCACTGGTAAATTATCAAGGGAATGGGGAAGAGAACAATGATTTAGGCAAGATAAAAACAAGAACAAAAACAAAAATTCCACAATGATTTCTGAGTATTTGTTAATGGGCATACTTCAACTCTGAGCTTTCTTTGGAAATAGCCACTTCCAACAAAGGTGAAATATTAAACATGCAACTCCTTATTTAAAAATTAATGTATTTTTAGTAGAGACAGGGTTTCACTATGTTGGCCAGGCTGGTCTGAGCCACTGCGCCCGGCCTTTTACCTTAAATTTAGAGCAAGCTGTTTCAGTGCCTCCTTGCAAGCCTGCCTGAAACAGTGGCTCACCTGAGCATGAATCATTGCTAATGTGTAATGATTAACATCAAAGGGGCAAGTGAAGATTCATTTTAAACTAAAACATAAGCAAACATAACACCCTTCCCCACATCCTACCTCTTCCATTGATCAGGGATGCTTTAAAACCAAATTTCAGTCAAGATGCAGTCCTTTGATTTACCGTATATTTCAAAGCTCCACCCCACTGCCCAACCACAAAGGATTCCTGTGCTGCTACTGGGGCCTAAAAGTCTCAGGTCCTGTATCAGCCAGCCTCATCTGTCACCATGGAAACCCCCTCGTGGCCCCTTGGCTGCAATTGTCCTCTTTCCGTCGTTAGGCTGGGCTCTCTCCAGCCGCAGGACCATCGTCCATGCCATTTCTCTGGAGGCAGACCCTTTCTCTCCCCACCCTATCCCTCGCCATTAACACTGCGTCTTCGGACTGCTCAGTTTCTTAATCACTTCTTTAACTCCATCACAGTGCCATGTACTTCTTCCAAGCCCTCATCCTGCTTCTCTGCTAGGTCATCAGCTTACATTCGTCGTGAGGGATCCTTTCACTAACAGCTGTTTGCCCCATGACACCTGGCTCCACAAGAGCAGGAGCTGCAGCAACGCTGAGGTTCCTCCCTGTCACGGGATCCCGGCGTCCGCGCAGCTCCCGGCACACAAGCCAGCCAGGGAGGACGGAGGGAAGAAGTTCTTGCCTAGAACTTTCCCACTACTATTTTTTTTTTTTTTTTTTTTTTTAGTAGACGCGGGGTTTCATTTTGCCCAGGCTAGCCTCGAACTCCTGAGCTCAGTTGATCCCCCTGCTTCGGCCTCCCAAAGCGCTGGGATTACAGGCGTGAGCCACCGCGCCCGGCCCCGCCACTACTTAGCTCTTCTTGAGCAACATTTTCGAAATCATTTATTCATTTATTTAACACAGACTCTGCAAACCCCTTCGGGCCAGGCTTGCTGGTACAAACTAGAAACACAGATTTAAGAAGGCACAGATGCCGCCCCAAGGAGCAGCATCTATTAGACAAGAAAACAGTGTGTAGCCGAAGTATGGCACGTTCCCTTGGAAAGGTAAGAAAGGTACGGATAAAGTGTCGTGGGAGGTGAAGAGGGGGCAGAAAAGTGGAGGAGGTGATGGATGTTTTTCCCAGGAAGTAAACGGAGGCTCGGAAGAGGCAGGCATCTAAGGGGCAACCCCTGGCGTCGGCGAGGACCAAGTCACCTCTCCCGAGGATACCCACGCCGACAGCCGAGATCAGGTTGCCCCAGGTAGTTCAGATTAACCGCGCTGCAGGAGCGGCGAGGCCTCCCAGCCGCCGGCCAGACGCCCGGGCCGCCAGGCGCCTCAGCACGTTCTGCTAGACCTGGTGTTGATTGTGGTGTGTTGCCCCGGATACGGGAGAATCCATTACAAGGACGCTGCGGGGGGGATACGAGGAGGTTCGAGTCCGCACTGAAGAACACATACAAGGATGTGTGAGCCTCTGTAGGACAGAAAAGACTTAACTGAGAGAATTCATCAAACATAGGTTTTCGGCCACCCGCCTCTCCATGCAGTCGGTGAGGAGCTGTATTCTGGTAAGCTCCGTGACGTATTGCCGCAGAGCATATCGGGAGTTGTAGTTGTCCCGACCGGGCCCCGCCCCTCGGCCGGCGGTGACGCCACTTCCGGGCCGGCCCTCCGGAACCTTCTGACTGGCGTCGGCGCCCCTGTCACCGCCGCGTCGCGGGCATGGTGAGTATTTCTGCTCGTTACTGAACCCCGTGTTTCCCCCGGACTTTGGCAGCTGTCGCGGGCCACGCTCCACAGCGCCTGAAGGGAGCTGGTCCTGCGAGGGCCCACTATGGCTGCTGCGAGCTCCGTGGACTGGGCGGCCCTCCCTTTCGCCTGTCTCCGCTCCGGGCTGGAGGGAAAGTGCCCCACACACGTGTGCACCCCGCCTCGGCCACCCTGGACGCGAACCCCCGCCCCTCCTCTGTGTGAAAGCATTTTGAGAGACTTTTCGGAGTTTTTGAAGCCTAGGAAGAAAGGTTTTACCTGGGAAAGAGGCGCAACTTTCTTCTAATATATTACCGTAGTACCCCTAGTACTGTCTCCTGGTTTCCCTCCTGTCTCATTGCTCAGCAAGGCTCTCCAGTCGCTATCCTAAATGTTGGTGCTCCTCAGGGATGCTTTACACCCTATTCGTTCTCCTAAAATTTTTAAGTTATACCTCTCTCCTGAGCTCCAGACCCACAGATCTGCTAACCGTGCCTTCACTTGGATAGCTCATATGCATTTCAAACTCTGCGAGTTCCAAACTGATCATTTTCACCTCCCCACACTCCACACCTGCTCTTCCTCCAGGAACCCCCAACTCTGTAAATGGCACCACCATACACCCTGTTATGCCTGCTCAAAACCTGGAAATCATCCTTCACATGTTCCTCTTCTCAACTCCTGAGCTAGTCTAGGAAGACTAGTGCTTTCATGAATGATGTCTTATGGAATCTTCACAACCACCCTGGGAAGATGTATATTTTTCCAGTTTTACAGAAGAGAGACTTCAGTGCTTCGTTAAAATGTGTAGAATTATACAGTAAGAGGCCGGGTGCAGTGGCTCACACCTGTAATTGCAGCACTTAGGGAGGCTGAGGGGGGCGGATCCCCTGAGGTCGGGAGTTCGAGACCAGCCTGACCAACCCCGTTTCTACTAAAAATGGAGAAACCCTGTTTCTACTAAAAATACAAAATTAGCCAGGCATGGTGGCGCGTGCCTGTAATCCCAGCTACTCCGGAGGGTGAGGCAGGAGAATATCTTGAACCCAGGAGGCGGAGGTTGCAGTGAGCCGAGATCGCCCCATTGCACTCCAGCCTGGGCAACAAGAGTGAAATTCTGTCTCAAAAAAATAAAAATAAAAATAAAATTATACAGTAAGTAGCAGAGTTAAAATTTGCTGTGTTCTGTCTTTATAACTTTTATCTTCAGTATCTTTAAGCATTTTTTATTTAAATGGGTGCATACTAGTTTGTATGGTGGTATTTTTCTTTAACTAATTTCTTATTGGTAGCTATTTAAGTGGTTTCCATCTACTTTTTTGTGATGAACAGCAGTAGGATAAATGTACAACAGTGAAGCTAAATTTGTCCTGAACTTCCTTATTTCCTTAGAATAAATTCCCAGAAGTAGAATTGGGACAAAGGTTGTATGATCTTTCAACAGATTACAATTTTAGAACAAATAAGAACAGTGACCCTTATAGAAATGTAACATTTTATAAAATAAAATAAAATAAAATGAAACATTTTATTTTGGAGACAGGATCTTGCTCTGTTACTCAGGCTGGAGTGCAGTGGTGCGATCATGGCTCACTGCAGCATTGACCTCCCAGGCCCAAGCAATCCTCACACCTCAACCTCAGACTCAGTAGGTGCAGGCCGCCACACTCAGCTAATTTTTGGTTTTTGTTTTTTTGTAGATATGGGGATCTTCTTATGTTGCCCAGGCTGGTCTCTAACTCCTGGGCTCAAAGTGTTCCTCCCCCTGTCTCTGCCTTCCAAAGTGTTGGGATTACAGGCGTGAGCCACTGCACCCTGCCTGCCTTTTACATTTGAAGAGCTCAATAAATGTTAGTACTTACTCATTTATTTAAAAATAGGGGTCTTAGTGTGTACTGTGGTTCTTCAGCCTGTTTGAGAGATGTGTTTTCAGAATCTGATTAAATTTTTGAAATTTCTTCCCAAAATAAATCTTCGCCTCTCTTTCTCCCTTACTGTCTCAATCTCTCATGTATATGTGTGTGTGTGTGTGTGTGTGTGTGTATATATATATATATGTGTGTGTGTGTGTGTGTATGAATATATGTCTGTCGATACATGTCATTTGTCATATATCATCAACTACCTGAAACTCAGCATATAGATCCAAGTTAAGAACTGATCAGTTCCATTTTGCAAGTGCTTTTTTTCGTTTGTAAGTTGTAAGCATTGTCCTGTGCCATTTAATTTTCAGCAAAAACATGATTTTCTTATGGCTATATGAGATTCATATTTTTTTTTTTTTTTTTTTAATTTTTTTTTTGAGACAGAGTTTCGCTCTTGTTACCCAGGCTGGAGTGCAATGGCGCGATCTCGGCTCACCGCAGCCTCCGCCTCCTGGGTTCAGGCAATTCTCCTGCCTCAGCCTCCCGAGTAGCTGGGATTACAGGCACACACCACCATGCCCAGCTAATTTTTTGTATTTTTAGTAGAGACGGGGTTTCACCATGTTGACCAGGATGGTCTCGATCTCTTGACCTCGTGATCCACCCGCCTCAGCCACCCAAAGTGCTGGGATTACAGGCTTGAGCCACCGCGCCCGGCTGAGATTCATATTTATTTAACCAATCTCCTGTCGTTGGCAGTTAGGTTAATATCCTTATACCTGAATCTTTGTGTGTTTTCCAGATTTTTCTTAGACTAAGTCTAAGATTCTAAGTGCATAATCACTACATCAAACCTATGAATAGAAATCTTTGATACTTTCTGCCATATTCTGTGAAGAATTGTACCAGTGGATACTCCCACCCTCAGTCTTAGTTTCCTCTCATTGTCTTGACTCCCTGGTATTATCATATTGGGTTCAGTGCCTTGTCACATTCTTAAATTAGTTCTTACCATTGATGTTTTCTTGTCATTGTTAAACCCATCAAGATTACAATTTAGAAAGATTGTCTTACAGCAGTAGTTCTCAACAGTTCATAGTAGAATCGCTGGCATGGGGACATAGGGTGCTTTTAAACAGCCCTGGGTGTGGTGGCTCAACCTTGCAATCCCAGCACTTTGGGAGGCTGAGATGGGTGGATCACTTGAGATCAGGAGTTCAATGCCAGCCTGGCCAATATTCTGAAAACCTGTTTCTACTAAAATACAAAAATTAGCCAGGCGTGGTGGTGTGTGCCTGTAATCTCAGCTACATGGGAGGCTGAGGCAGGAGAATCTCTGAACCCAGGGGGCAGAGGTTGCAGAGAGCTAAGATTGCACCACTGTACTGCAGCCTGGGTGACAGAGTGAGGCCCATGTCTCAAAAAAAAAAAAAAAAAAAAAAAATCCCTGTGCCTAGGCCTATCCCTTAGACCAAGTAATCAGAATCTCTGGGGATACAGCCCAGGTATTGGTGTTTCAAGCTCCCCAGTATGTAACAAAAGTTGACAACCTCTGATTTAAAATTTTGGAGTTGTTTTTGTTTTTTCCATAAAACAAAGAATTAACTTATGAAATAATTTGAAGAATCAAGCTTAATTAATGTCTTATACTAAACTCAATTAGATTCTAATGTATATGAAAATGAGCTTTTTTTCCTATAAGGGAATTTCGTTTTTATTTGTTTTAGGTGATTTCAGAAAGTATGGATATACTCTTCAGAATCAGAGGAGGCCTTGATTTGGCTTTTCAGCTAGCTACTCCTGATGGTAAGTCTTCTGAAAAATTCTTTTTTACTAGAAAATTGATAGTGAAATATACTGAGATTGTCTCCATTTTGCAAATGAAACTGCTGAGTGAGAGATAGGATAAACTAAGATTATATAGTTAGTAAATGGGACTTAAACTTAGACACTGTGTCCCAGCACACCCACCAGCCCATGGAGTACCTCTGTGCAAATTAGAAAAAGATGTCCCCTTTCTTAAGAAACTTTACTCCCCTCTTCATTAATTGTCGCAATAAATGTAAATATCCACAGTGAGCACATTGTAACTGTGCATCGAGAATTGCACATTACAGTCTTGCGATTGTATATATAATCCTGAGTCTCCAGAACCCACTCTCTTAAATACCACCTTATAAGGGGATGAGTACAAAAACCCTACGGGAGAAAAATCAAAAGGGTTTATATGAAGCAGATTCTAGGATGTCTTGCTGTTGCTGACTTGAACTACAGCCACAAACTGAGATAGAGAACATCAGAGGAGGAATGGGATGAGTTGTGTTTGGATTTGTTTCATTTGGGATGCCAGTGGAAGGTCAAGTTTAGATTCCCAGCAGGCATTTGGCTGAGTCAGAAATTTAGAAGAGAGTGGTCAGAGTTGGAGCTAGAGAATGGAATGTCTCTGAAGAATGATAGTTAACACCTTCATAATAAATTAAATCACTTGTGAAAAGTACGATTGGTAGTGCCAGAAGCCACAGAGAGGTTCGGAAAGATAAGGAATTGAAAGTACTGTTTTGGTCTGTTTCCATTGCTGTAAAAAATACCTGAAACCGGGTAATTTATAAAGAAGAGGTTTATTCGGCTCACAGTTCTGCTGACTGTACAACAAGCATGGTGCCGGCATCTGCTTCTGGTGAGGCTCAGGAAGCTTTCAGTCATGGTGGAAGGCAGAGGAGGGGTCAGTGTATCACATGGCGAAAGCAGCAGCAAAAGAGAGGGGAGGAGGTGCCAGGCTGTTAAAGAACCAACCCTTTTACGAACTGACAAGAGTGAGAACTCACTCATTACTGTGACGATGGCACCCAGCCATTCATGAGGGCTTGTGATTCAAACACCTCCCACCAGGCCCCACTTCGAACATTGGGGATCACATTTCAACATGAAATTTGGAGGGGACAAACATCTAAACTGTATCAGATACCAGCATTCCTTGAAGGAGTTTGCCACTGACCATATCCTTTACTAGCCCCGTGGAAGGGAGGGAGAGGGTGCAGAATATTCTTTTCCACCCATCCCTTCAACTAATATGTTGTTCTCAGTTTTGGTGCGCATTTGAATCCCTACCACCAGACTACATCAAACTACATTTCTGAGACAGAGACCCAGGCATCAGTAAGCTTTCCAGGTAATTCTAGTGTGCCATTAAGACGAGAACCATTTTATAAGGACTAAATCAAACTCATTTTCAGGCCTACGTTGTTAGTAGAGTGAGTCGTTTCCTAAAATATTATTTTATGGGTAAAACCTTACATTTCACAACTTGATATAAACTGAAACACACTTTACTATAATCTTATTCCAAAGTAGAATTAATCCATTAATCAATAGATAACCCAGTAATCAAATGTAAACAAGGACTACAGATACTTTTTACCTAGTAATTAACATATTCAACTTTGTCTTCTGACTCGATTGTATTCCTCCTCTTTTCTCGAGCTCTGTCAACACTCAACAAAGGGACTCTGATTAATGAGAAAATATAGAGAATGGAGAAGCTTAACTTCAAAGGCTTCACAATTTTTTTAGGTCACTTTACCAAATAGTCCTTTAGGGATAAACAGAAGGTAATTTAAGAATGATGTTTGTCTTTTGTAGTACAGCTGAAAATCTTTAAATTCTGCTTTCTGAAACATATCAAGATATTTTAAAATCTGACTTCTGAGTAATCTCTTCTCTACAATAGCCCCAAAGTATTGATTGATCAAGATACCAATGTAGTCATTTAAAAAAAATTTTTAAAATACTCTTTTAGCAGAATCAGGTCACTGAATTAATATTTAACTACAAGGTTAAATAGGCTTAGGATTTAGGAGTATAAGGCTAAGACGAGTATTTAAAGATTGCCTTCTTTGGCTATATCTTCTTATATTGTTTCGACTTTGGAAACAGAGATGTTTCTAAATTGAATATATTGAATATTCAAAAATACTAAAATACTCTAATTTTTTGAATATTCAAACATATTTTAAGTCTATTCAAAGGAAATCCTTGAAAACAGAAACAAACTAAAGCAAATATCAGGTTGGCGACATAACCATACAAAGAAAAAAAAACAACTGTGACTTTAGAGCATGGGACTTTGATTGTATTATCGTAGTGGGATACAGTCCAAGGACAAAAAGGACTAAGAAATTAAAATGTCATTCAATAGTTTTATTCCTATAAGTAATACATTATTTTAATATTAATGAGAACTCTTATACATTACTGATGGGAATATAAAATGGTACAGCTGTGGTGGAAAACAGTCTGGCAGTCCTGAAAGTGTTAAATATAGAGTTGTTATACGATCCAGAAATTCTACTCTGGATGATCACCCAAGAGAATTGAAAACATCCACACCAAAACGTAACTGATGCACAAATGTTGATGGCAGCATATACATAACAGCCAAAATGTGGAAACAAATTTACATCAGTTTATGAATGGAAAACAAAATTGGTATATCCATACAATGGAATATTATGCTGCCATAAAAAGGAATGAAGTACTAATTCCTGCTACAGTACGTGTGAAACATTATGCCGACTGAAAGAAGCCAGACACAAAAAGCCATGTAATGTGTGATTCCACTTACGTGAAATGTCCACTATAGGCAAATCCATAAAGACAAAGGTAAGTTAATAATTGCCATGGGTAGTATGCTGAGATTCTTTTCATTTTGCAGATGGAACTGGGTGAGAGATAAAAATTGGAAGATAATGTAGTCAGTCAATGGATTGAATGGAATTTAAACTTGGATATTGTGTTCCAGCACCCCTGCCAGCCCATGGAGCACCATGTGCAAATTAGAAAAGATGTAGGGGGTAAATTAGAAAGTTGTCAATTAGAGAAATGTAGGGGGGATGAGAAATGACTGCTGGTAGGTACAGGGTTCTTTCTGGAGTGTTGAAAATGTTCTAGAATTAGTGATGTTTATAAAACCTTATGAATATACCAAAAGCCCTAAGTTATATGCTTTAAAATAATGAATGTTATGGTCTGGGAATTTTATCTCAATTTTTTAAGAAGATAGGCAAAAACATTTTAAATAATTATTGAATATGGGGAGTGAGTATTGAGTTTTACTATGCTCTACGTTTGTATATGTTTGGAACCATTCATGTTGAAAATTTGTTTTTCTTAACTTCTATTTATATTCTTTTAATTTAGAAATTTTTCTCAAGAAGGCACTGAAACATGTGTTGAGTGACCTGTCAACCAAGCTCTCTTCGAACGCTCTCGTGTTCAGAATTTGCCACAGTTCAGTGTATATATGGCCTAGCAGTGACATAAACACCATTCCTGGAGAACTGACTGATGTTTCTGCTTGTAAGAACATACTGCGCTTTATTCAGTGAGTATGTTTGAAGATTTCTACAGATGTTTTCAAAACCTCATTTCATATTATAAATGTCTTTGTGTATTAAAAATTTAGACTTGAGCCAGAAGAAGATATAAAACGAAAATTCATGAGAAAGAAAGACAAAAAGTTATCAGACATGGTAAGCAAATCGTCTATCTTCTCTACTGATAAAAATGTTAAATCTTTGAATTTGGAACTGAGTGCAATCTTAGAAATAATTTAACTTAACCCTCTTATTAGGTCAGAATATTGATGTCCAAAAAGATTAAATCACTTGCCAAAAGTTATTATGTAACTTTTACATATGTAAGCTTTTGTCTCATTATAATACATAATCTCAAAAGGGTTTTTTTTTTTAAATAATGCTTTCTTTGCTCCCACAAAATAAAACAGCCTAAGTACATTTACAAATTATTTAAAATAAAATGAGGCATTCTGAAGCGTGGCAGAGTGACACATTGTGCCACATATGACAACTACTAAATGATTTATTTTTCTTCACACTATTCTTGGTTCTGGTTTTTTTTCTGAGACAGAGTTTCACTCTTGTTGCCCAGGCTGGAGTGCCATGGCATGATCTTGGCTCACTGCAACTTCCGCCTCACAGGTTCAAGTGATTCTCCTGCCTCAGCCTCCTAGAAGCTGGGATTAGAGGTGCCTGTCACCACGCCCAGCTAATTTTTTATTTTTAGTAGAGATGGGGTTTCATGATGTTGGCCAGGAGGCTGAGATTAGAGGTGCCTGCCACCACGCCCAGGTAATTTTTGTGTTTTTAGTAGAGATGGGGTTTCACCATGTTGGCCAGGCTGCTTTCTAACTTCTGACCTCAGGTGATCCATCTTCCTCGGCCTCCCAAAGTGCTGGGATTTCAGGCATGAGCCACCACGCCCAGCCAGTTCTGTTGATTTTGAACCAGTATTACTGAGTGCCTGCCCCGTGTCATAAACTTTAAGAGATGTTGAAGATAAAAAATGGAGACACTTCTTCAAGGCAGGAAGTTGTGCAAAGTTAACATGACTGCATTGTTTATAGGCTAGTAGAGGGAGAATGCGTGGATGTAAGGCTGGAGAGGTGGGCATGGGCCTCTTTAGAAGAGTCCTAACTGAACCACTAGCTGTGGAACTAGAGAACAGGGATTGGATACGAGAAATTAGAGATACAGTGGATTTTGCTTGGAAACTAACTGGCATGATCAGTTTCTTGCTTGGGTAAACATGGAAGGTAAGGAGGACATGAGGGTGATTTGGGCCATGTTTAAGACCTCAGTAGGATGTACAGATGAGCTGTTAGATTTACAGATGTGGAATGCACAAAATAATTGTGGGCTGGAGAAAATTATTTGAAAATTGCCACTAGTTGGAGCTTGACATTTTGAGGGGTACAGGTGAGTTCTTTTTAAGACTGTTCCTCTTTTTGGGTTTGTTTTATGCTTCCTTCTTATTAGATTCAGGTCATACATTATTGGCAGGAATACCACAGAAGAGATGTGGTGTCCTCAGCACAGCATACTAAAGAGAAACAGTGATCAATCTGTTCCTATTATTGGTGAGGTTAACTTTAGTCACTTACTTAAGATGGTATCCACCAGTTCTCTCCATGGTAAAGGTATTATTTTTCCTTTATAATTAGTATATTTTGGGAAACTACTTTGATACTACATATATATCTTACTTTAATCCTTATCAGATTTTTACCTACCACTTTTAGCATCCATTGATAACTTTTGCCAGAATCCAATATTAATGTGGGGATTACAAAGTGGTGATTTTTCTAAATCTGTCATTTCCTTACGTATTATCTGCCATGGACTCTTACTTTATGCAGTAGTTTATGATCTGGTACTATCATTAGTTACTTTGATGCTTACATTTTCCAAGATTTGGCCGGTAGAAGCTTCTTCAAGCTCTCTCCAGTGCCCTTCTAACATTGTAATTTTGAGCACTTGCTATTTTTTTCCATCAGATGTTCCAGGTACAACATGTGATTTCCCTGTTGTAGCTGGAGAATCAGTCATTTTTCCATGAGCACATACTTTTACATATCTATACTATCCATGCACACACACAGAGCACATTCATTTTTATCTGTAAATCACATTGCTGCCCCTCACTCCACTTCAACCCTGCAGTGCTTGACCCTTTCCCAGTGAGAAGTCTGACTCCCGGGATCCTCAGTATTTTGCGAAATTTGTTGAGTGGAAATTTTGGAATGGTTGTTCCATACCCCTGTAAAAAATAAAACCTACAAAGTAGATAGAGTTTAATATTTGTTTATAGTTATTTATGTATTAGAGCAGGGGTATATAGTTATACTGTATGTTTAAAAGTTCCTTTGGTGTGTGGTTATTTTGTGTTCATTCGATTTTTTTAAAATTTTAAGTCAGTACAAAATTAGAGAGAATCATGTAATGAACCCCAGTGAACCTATGCCTGGATTTGACATTTATCCACACATGGCCAGCCTCATTTCATCTTTACTTCCTAATCTCTCTCCCCACATTACTTTGACACAGAAAATAATTTCTTTTTAAAATAATATTTGTGCTTTTAATCTTTTTACTGTAGTATAGCTTTATATACTATCCTTAAAAAGTCCTCTTCCTGGAAGGGTAGCGAGTTATCTGAGTTGACTGTTCATAGCCAGTTACAGATTGAACTCCTCGCCCTACTCTTTCACCCCCTTTCACTACTGTACTTGACTAGTCTTAATTTTTTTTCTTAATAAAAAAGACATTTTTAAAGACTTTTTACTTATTCTTTATATTTAGTGTTTAATGTACTACAAGTTGACTATTACTTTTTATCTATATAGCATCAAATAGTAAATATAGATCTTATGCTGGAAATGTCAACCTCCCTGGCAGCTGTAACACCCATCATTGAAAGGGAAAGTGGAGGACACCATTATGTTAATATGACTTTACCTGTCGATGCAGTTGTATCTGTTGCTCCAGAAGAAACATGGGGAAAGTAAGTCTTTTCATAGTACCACTGCCACATTTAAATGAGGGCACTTCCCCACAGTAATCAGAACCCATGTTTATATATCCTATAGGCATACCTAAGGTGTGCTTTTCTCCTTGTGTACTATTAACTGAAGAGCCATCTATTAATTAAATGGTTATTTGGAGGAAGTAGGGTAGCATGCTAAAACCTGGAGGGTTGGCTGGGCGCAGTGGCTCACGCCTGTAGTCCCAGCACTTTGGGAGGACAGGGCGGGTGGATCACGAGGTCAAGAGATCAAGACCATCCTGGCCAATATGGTGAAACCCCATCTCTACCAAAAATACAAAAATTAGCAGGGCGTGGTGGCACGCACCTAGAGTCCCAGCTACTCAGGAGGCTGAGGCAGGAGAATCGCTTGAACCCAGGAGGCTGAGGTTGCAGTGAGCCAAGATTGCGCCACTGCACTCCAGCCTGGCCACAGAGCAAGACTCCATTCTCAAAAAAAAAAAAAAACAAAACTGGAGGATTTCCCTTTATCCACAAAGAGCAAATGCACAGTTTCTTTTATAATGCATAATTCAGACTTCCTTTAAAAAACCTGGTCCAATCAAGTTTTTTACTGTATTAAGGATATATTAGCTCTGCACTTTTCTTTATTGTAGACACTGTAACTTTTGTTAATACACTTACATATTTCCCCCCACAGAGTTCGTAAACTTCTAGTTGATGCAATTCATAATCAACTAACTGATATGGAAAAATGCATTTTGAAATATATGAAAGGAACATCTATTGTGGTCCCTGAACCACTGCACTTTTTATTACCAGGGAGAAAAAATCTTGTAACAATATCATATCCTTCAGGAATACCAGATGGTCAGCTGCAGGCTTACAGAAAGGTAAAACCAGTTCATTTATTCTTAGAAAAAACAATAAGAACTGTCATTCATTTTGTGTTTAATTTTTTATTTCCAGTAAATGCAAGTTATTTTGTGATTTAACTTAAAAGTGTGGAAGTTATTAGACTATTAATTTTACATATTATTTAATTTCTGTTCTCATGAAACTTTATTAATGCAAAAATGTTGAACCTGTATATAACATTTTAATTTTAAATATTCAGTGTGGTTCATATATTCTGTGAAATTTTAATATTTCATATAGAAATGAAAAGGTGCTTACCTGCCTAAAGTAGCTGGTATTAACACATTTCTATAACTTCCACATTTGTAAAAGAGGCAAGATTACAGTTAGGGAAGGAAAATGATAACTTTACTAATTCTGGGTAGGATTTATGTTAATAATACTTCACAAGTAAGGTTATTTGGGATTTATTAGAGGAATTTTGGAGTAAACATGACCAGCATTCAAAGTACCGAGATTTATTGGCAAAATGACTGGTTTTGGTTGGAGTACATCTTTTTGATATGTGGACTTGCTTAGAACCCATCACAGTAGACCATGGAGCATCTTCCTAACCTCTGTCCTTAGGAAGAGATATATTATAATATAATACCCTGACCCTCTGCACATGGAGGTGACCTGATTTGTAGAAGCAATAGCTATAGTAGCTGATCTATTCAAACCACTGGAATACACAGAAGATAGGATAAAGAACATGTCAGACTTTTTAAAGTGACTATTAAATGTTTTCATTCCATTGAGAAAATACCACATTTTAAACATATATGTGTATTTATTTTCATGCCATGTTGGTTGGTTTTATATCACTAACTTCTACTCTGTAATCACTACCGCTTAAAATATAAAATATTTATAAAGCACCCTAGCCATGATTTTTTCTAAATACTTTGATATGATTATTGTTAATTATAATTTACTCATTTACAAGGCTATTTCAAAATCAGTCTTTAGCCTGGGTATATTTTAACAGACTATGTTATAATAAATAATTATTTTAAAATTATCTCAGTTCACTTACTCTAACAATTTATATTCATTTTTCTCTTCATTTATTTTCATCCTTCAAATGAAAATAAATCTTTCTTGGTTTTGGTTCAGTTTTCACCATCTTTGATGCTAGTGAATTAAATAATAAGTGTTTGGAAACTTTTATAACCCATATATGATTTTCTGTGTTTTATAACTTCTTTATTTATTGACTAGAAATCTAAATCACCAGCACTTTTTCTATTAATTCCAATTTCTTTTAGGAGTTACATGATCTCTTCAATCTGCCTCATGACAGACCCTATTTCAAAAGGTCTAATGCCTATCACTTTCCTGATGAGCCATACAAAGATGGTTACATTAGAAATCCACATACTTATCTTAACCCACCTAACATGGAGACTGGCATGGTGAGTTTAATTATTTATGGGAGTCACTTGACAGTTATGTTATTACTTGCTTTTTGTTGGTAACCGGTAGAAGACTTGATTGATTATACATGTCATCCCTAAAACATGATTTATCACCCATCTCTGTTAACAGACATTGCTTAAGACAGCAGTAATTAACAGTGGTCTAAAAAAGTTAATAATAGGTAGTATATACCACATTTCTCTTACTAAAATTCTCTTATTTCTTCAAAGGCTTGTCCCATTTTTTTATTCTGAACCTGAGAAATCATGCTAATTAAGGGCATAGTCTACTCAAACCACACTGTAGGATAAGTCTTTTTTTTTTTTTTTTTTTGAGACAGAGTCTCATTTTGTTGCCCAGGCTGGAGAGCAATGGCATAATCTCAGCTTCCTGAGTATCTGGGGTTGCAGGCAGCTGCCATCACACCTGATTAATTTTTGTATTTTTAGTAGAGACAGGGTTTCACCATGTTGGCCAGGCTGGTTTTGAACTCCTGACCTCAAGTGATCCACCCATGTAGGCCTCCCAAGGTGCTGGGATTACAGGCGTGAGCCACTGTGCCAGACCACTGTAGGATAAGTCTAATGAGGAACTAGACTTATTTTCTATGTAGCATATACCTGGTTGCCAAGGATAGATCTTTACTAAAGGTAGCTCAAATAAGAATGAATTGGTGGAGGGTGGTGGAAGGGTTACCTTAAGGATACATGGAGGCCAGTGAGAAAGGACCTTATAGGCATCCAAGATTAGGAATGCCAGTACAGCTGGGCCTCCTAGAAACAGCAGCCCTGTGACTGGCAGCTGTCTTCAGTCTCTCTCCAGGACCACGTGGAGACCTTGGTGGCATTTCTGTTGCTTTCTGTGTATGCTTGTGATACTCAGTGGCCTGTTCTTAACTTTGACTCTGTTTTCTCAGCCTCATACCCTTTATGTCTTCACTGTTTCAGCTTGTGTGTCACTTTTTCCTGTTCTTTCTTAGCTGCTCAGCATATGCTTCATTCTAACTGCATTTCCTGTTTCCGGCTACTTGGCTAACTCTGCACCTCTCAATTCAGATTCCCAAGAGAAAGAAAATGTGGCCATCATATCGTGGCATTTATTAATACCTTCTGAGCATCCAGGAGACCTGTGAGGAAATAATTAAGAGTGAATATATGTTACAATACCTACCCTAGAGAGTTAGGGGCCCACTTTTTATCTTAGTCATTAGAGTGTACTCAGGGCAGCAGATCCATCTGCAAAAGCTGTGGGCCAACCAGCTTCCATAGAAAGTTCCTTGCAAAAAGGCTAGTTCCTAAGAAGAACTTGGACAACAGAAGGTGTTGAATGAATACTGACTGATTTTTGGCAATAAAATAGGTTCATTATATATGTATTACAAAGACATAAGAAAAATATATGCTTTACGTATTTATCATGTAATATTTGATATGTACATATAATGCACAGTGGGAAAGTGAATACCAGGGACCCCTACCTAATTTAAGAAGCAAAACTTTACCAGTCTGACTGTGCTCTTTCCTTATCCACTCTCCTGCCTCTCCGGCACAGTTCCAGGAGGAACTATTAGGGGTTTTGTGTTCATCATTTCCTTCCTTTTTAAAAAATAGCTTCACTATATATGCTACATATTAATCTCTGCAATGTCGCTTTTAATATTGCATATTTTTAACTTTTATAAAAATGGTATCATTCTGTTCATAGTCTCTGCCACTTGCTTTTCCACTCAATGTTACGTATCAAAGATTCATCTCTGGTATTTTGTTTAAGTTCAGTCATCTTTCTGATTGTTTTCCAAGGTTTTTGCTGTTTAGACAATGAACATTCCTGTACCTCTCAATATATATGTGCAAGTTGTTAACACTTAGCTATATCTGCTTCATTTCTCCCTCTTTTTTTTTCCTTCTGAACCATTTCAAGGAAAGTTATATTATTTACCCTTGAATACTTTAGTACAAATCTTTCAACAATATAGATTTGCATGAATGAGACAAACTCAGTATGGTTATGATTCATTATTTTTTATTCCACCCCAGATTCCATTTGCTAATATTTTATGATTTTTGCATCTATGTTTGTGAATGATACTGGCTTATAATTTTCTTCTCTCGTACTGTTCTTATTTTTCTTTTTTCTTTTTTTGATGGAGTCTCACTCTTGATGCCCAGGCTGGAGCGCAATGGCACGACCTCGGCTCACTACAACCTCTGCCTCTTGGGTTCAAGTGATTCTGCCACAGCCTCTCGAGTAGCTGGGATTACAGGCACCCACCACCACACCTGGCTAATTTTTTGTATTTTTAGTAGAGATGGGGTTTCATGTTGGCCAGGCTGGTCTCGAACTCCTGACATCAGGTGATCCACCCACCTCCCAAAGTGCTGGAATTAACAGACATTTGCCACCACGCCCGCCATTATTTTACTTTTTTATTAGCGATATACTGGCTTGTTGAATGAGTTGGCTTAACGTTCCCTCTTTTTTAGTTTTCTAGAGAATTTTTTTTTTTTTGAGACAAAGTTTCACTCTTGTTGCCCAAGCTAGAATGCAATGGCGTGAAGTTTTTTTCTTGGTGGTAGTGGTGTATTTTGAGACAGAGCTTTGCTCTTGTTGCCCAGGCTGGACTGCCAGTGGCGTGATCTTGGCTCACTGCAAACTCCGCCTCCTGACTTCAGATGATCTACCCACCTTGGGCTCCAAAGTATTGGGATTACAGGCATGAGCCACTGTGCCTGACCAATTTTCTTTCTAACGTAAGGTTTTAAATGTCAAGCAAAGCACTGCTTTTAGTGTATCTTACAGGGTTAATTTGAAGGAGTTTAGTTTTGTTCACTTCTAAATATTTTTATATTTTCCTATTATGGTTTTTCTTTTGTCTATGTATTATTTAGAAGTATTCGTTGTGTCCAAATATGTCAGAATATATTTATTTACTTTTTTCTTTTTTTTATTTTAACTGGTTTCTGACTCTTGCCTCCTAATCAGAAAGAATTCTAAGTGAAACTAACTCTGAAATTTATTCAAACTTGTATTTGTTCCCTAAAAAAAAAAAATCTCATACTTGATGGCTTTAAACTACAGAAATATATTGTCTCAGTTCTGGAGGTCCGAAAGCGGTATCACCCAGCTGACATCACAGTGTCAATAGGGCCACCTTCCCCCCATCGGCTCTTGGGGACAGTCCATTCCCTAATGCCTGCCAGCATCCTTTGGGTTGTGGCCCCATCATTCCGATCGCTGCCTCCTTCTCCTCCTACGCCCCTCTCTTTTAAGGATATATGTGATTGTATTTAGGGCCCACTAGGATCCAGGATAATCTCCCCATCTTAAAATCCTTAACTTAATCATATCTATTAATACTTTTTCTTTTTTCTTTTACTATTTGGCATAGAGGGTGCATTCACAAGTTCTGGGGATTAAGATATATATACCTTTGGGAGTCACTTTTCAGCCTACCACAATGGTCAAGTTATAAATTTTTCTACCTGTGCTTGGGCAGAATATACATTCTCTAATTGTTGGGTAAGGGTTCTATCTTTGCCCCTGTCTCTTCTCACCTAATTTTTAAAACATAATATCAGTTGGGAGCCAGGTGTGGTGGTGTGTGCCTGTAATCCCAGACTACTCAGGAAGCTGAGGCAGGAGGATCACGTGAGCCCAGAAGTTCAAGACCAACCTGAGCAACATAGGGAGGAGACCCAATCTCAAAAATACAGAAAGCAAAACCCAGATTTTCTTAAAAAAAAAAAAAAAAAAAAGACATATGCATTCTTAGCATTATAAGTAAGAATTTATATTAATAATTTATTTATCTTAATTTTTGACCTTAGAGTCATCAAATAACATACCTGGGCTGTAATCATGGCAGGTTTATAAATTTTCACAGACATTCTTCCTGTGTCCCATGACATGGACCCTTCATTTGTTTGTTCATTCCTTTATTCCTTCCTTCATTCCTTCAGCATTTATTATTCAACAACATTTACATCAGCTGTGTGCAGGCGTGTTGTAGAAGCTTGGGCCCAAAAGTGAATAAGACACAGTGCGTGTGCTCACTGAGCTATTACTGTAGGCAGGCAGATATTTTTTAAATGATAAGTAATGTGTCGAGTAATGATAAGCTTTGTAAAAACAAAGAGGACAGAGATGACGGGTGAGGTGAGGGTGGGGTGCTGAGAGAATGCGTGGGCCGTTTGTAGACTGGGTGGTCAGGGAAGACCTCTGACATCTCAGTGGAGACCTGAGTGAAGTGAGAGTGCAAGCTGAACACTTAATTTGGAAAAAAAGAGTTCCAGGCCAAGAGATCTGTGAGGCTCTGAGGTCGTACTGTCCCTGGAATGTGGGAATCAAAAGTAGAGGGAGCAATAGGGAAAAGTTTAGGGGACGAAGTTGGACAGGCCAGACGGCAGGTCCTGCTGGGCCCCTCGGTAAGGGCTTCGAACCTCAAGTAAAAAGCCAGGAAGGTATGTTAAACCATAGATCTGTGAAGGCATTTTTATAAGGAATTAAAGTAACAGTCTAAGAACATTAAAACGTAATTCAGGAGTATATACAGAATATGTACTTCTATCCTAAGTTAATATTTCACTGTGTTTCTTCTCTGTATATAGGTTTGTGTGGTCCAGGGCATATATGGTTATCATCATTATATGCAGGACCGGATAGATGACAATGGCTGGGGCTGTGCTTACCGATCTCTGCAGACCATCTGCTCTTGGTTCAAACATCAGGGATACACAGAGAGGTCCATTCCAACACACAGAGAAATCCAGCAGGTACAGAACACACCACTTTAAATTATAATCGACTGTACATTTCATTAGCCTTTAATATTTCATTGATGCTTTTGTTACCTCATGGTGCAGACTTACTACTGTTTTGAAGAAAAAAATATTCTTTTACTGGTAATCAGGAAAAATGCCCTAAATATAGTTTTTAATAGCTGTCTTGTGTATGGATTTTTTTATATTTTTAAACACGTGAAGGCTCTGGTTGATGCCGGCGACAAACCAGCAACATTTGTCGGATCACGGCAATGGATTGGATCTATTGAGGTGCAGCTGGTACTAAACCAATTGATTGGTGTCACTTCAAAAATACTGTTTGTCAGGTAAGGACACTTTAGAAATTAGATAAATCATTTCAAAGTGACAGTCTGTCATTTTAATTAAAATAATAGAAAAATGGTGTCTTCCCTTATTATTTACATTCCTTTCCCTTCTCCCTTATTACCTCATTGCTTTTAAATCTCATTTTTTTAACCTTAATTTTTTTTCAATATTTTTTTTGGAAGGCTCTGAGTTTATGAATAAACTTTGTGATGTAATGTATACTTGCACTATCTAGGCCTAATTTTAGCCTAGAAGAGGAAACCTTAAAAATATATTAATGTTGAGTAAAGTCATAAAAATTCTATTAACAGGCCGGGCGCGGTGGCTCAAGCCTGTAATCCCAGCACTTTGGGAGGCCGAGGCAGGTGGATCACGAGGTCAAGAGATCGAGACCATCCTGGTCAACATGGTGAAACCCCGTCTCTACTAAAAATACAAAAAATTAGCTGGGCATGGTGGCACGTGCCTGTAATCCCAGCTACTCAGGAGGCTGAGGCAGGAGAATTGCCTGAACCCAGGAGGCGGAGGTTGCGGTGAGCCAAGATCGCGCCATTGCACTCCAGCCTGGGTAACATGAGTGAAACTCCGTCTCAAAAAAAAAAAAAAATTCTATTAACAGTTTCTTTGTGCTCCAGTCTTTTAAAAAGTTTGAGTTAAATGTTGATCTATGACTGACCTTTTTGTTTACCTCCTGCTCTTTTTCTTCCTAAGATGTTAATAATCCAGTAATGTGTCCAAATAATGTATTCATTTTATCTTGTCCAATGTATCTTAACCATAATTCTAATATTAAAATGAGAAACTATAAATAAATTAAACATTTTCTATGACCATAACTAGCTTACTCCTGATTGTATGAGCTTGTTTTAAAATACATTTTCTTAAAAGAAAAGAAAGAAAACCCCCAAAAAACAAATAAAATGCATTTCCTATTGTTAATTATAGGAACATTGTCCTCATTGTATCAGTACCCAGTGGTTATGGAAATCATTGGTAAAAAATGACAGACTGGCCGGGCACGGTGGTTCACACCTGTAATCCCAGCACTTTGGGAGGCCCCAGGCGGGTGGATCACCTGAGGTCAGGCATTCCAGACCAGCCTGGCCAACAGAGTGAAACCCCGTCTCTACTAAAAATACAAAAATTAGTCAGGCAGGTGTGGTGGCACATGTCTGTAATCCCAGCTACTCAGGAGACTGAGGCAGGAGAATCGCATGAAGAGGCAGAGGTTTCATTGTGCTGAGATTGCGCCTCTGCACTCCAGCCTGGGTGATACAGGGTGACTCCATCCGGGGGAAAAAAAAAAGTGACAGCCTAGGTAGTGAAGAACTTTTTTTTAAAGTGACAGTTTTGGTAATTAAAACATTATACATTCCTCATTAAGCAAGAGCTAAGGTTTAGCACCACCTGGCACCTCCCACCCCAAAAATACCTCCCTTCATCAGCCCATCTTTCTCAAAAGTAAAAATTCTGATATTCCCTAAAAAAATAGTATGTTGCACTTGAAAACACTTTACAGGTTTCACAGTGATTTTACAGACATATATTTTAGTCCTAGACTCTCCTCCGTTTTGTAGACAGGTCAGATATTTTGGGTCCCTATTTAAAGATGAAGAAGTACAGACTAAGAAGTCTACCAGGAAGAAGACAAGAACCCAGGACTTAACACTTATTCTTCTGATTAAGTCCATCCATAAGAACTCCCTGAGCCTCAAGGTGATGTTTCAACTTAATGTTAAAAACCCAGTGCCTCATGCCTGTAATCCCAGCACTTTGGGAGGCTGAGGTGGGTGGATCACGAGATCAGGAGATCAAGACCATCCTGGCAAACATGGTGAAACCCTGTCTCTACTAAAAATACAAAAAGAGCAAGACTCCGTCTCAAAAAAAACCCAAAAAACCCAGGACCTCCTTTATGCAGTTCAAGAAGCAGAAGATCAAGGTCTTCTATCTTCTTTCCTAGCACACATAGTGGCCTTAAGTATTTCGAATTTATGTTGCCTTAAATTGTAAGGTTTAATTGCTCTCTCAGTTCCCTACCACTTAATTTTATTTGCAGTTACATATTTTTTTCAATAACAACCCAGAAAAGAAAAGAATTTTTTGTCTCCTAGCTCATTATTTGACCTTAGTGTTGGAAGTGGTTCAACTGATAGACAATGGTTTCTTTCTAGCCAAGGTTCAGAAATGGCCTCTCAAGGACGGGGACTGGCTAATCATTTCCAAAGCGAAGGAACTCCAGTTATGATCGGTAAAGTGTTTCAGACATCTTTTTGTATGTAAAACTTATAAATATTTAATGTTGCATAAAATCAGTCATTTTAAACATTTTGAAATTCACTTTTACACCATATGTATGGATCTCTGGATATTGAAAAAAATGTCCAAGGTGGCTTAAAGGTTACAAAAAAGATTATAATAACCAGAAGAAGTAAAGGCTGAGAAATGGTAGCTATGTTCAAACAATTAAAGAGCTGAGAGCAGTAGTAAAAAGAGGAGGTGGTCCAGCTGAGCTTCATAAGTCATGACTCTGTCATGACTCTGTCACTAACGCTGGCTTTGTGACATTTTGCCAATTACTTACCTCTCTGGATTTTATTTGTAAAATAAGATTGAATTAGTTGATCTAAAGATGCATAATTCTGTGAAGAACAAGACCTGTCCTGTGATGACAGAAGGCACACTGAGACTAGTGTGTAAGAAACGGAGGCAGAAGTCAGGTGCAGTGGCTCACACCTGTAATCCTAGCACTTTGGGAGGCCAAGGCAGGAGGATAGCTTGCGTCCAGGAATTCGAGACCGGCCTGGGCAACATGGCAAGACCTCATCTCTTCCAAAAAATATATATATATAAAAATTAGCCAGCATGGTGGCATAAGCCTGTAGTGCCAGCTGCTCAGGAGACGGAGGGGGGAGGATTGCTTGAGCCCAGGAAGTAGAGGCTGCAGTGAGCCAAGATCATTCCACTGCTCTCCAGCCTAGGTGACAAAAGTGAGACTCTGTCTCAAAAAAAAAAGGAAATGGAGGCTGATGTCTACAAAATATCAGAAAGAACTTAATGAGTAGGTCAGGGCCCAGTAGCTCACACCTGTAATCCCAGCATTTTAGGGGGCTGAGGCAGGTGGATCACTAGAGGCCAAGAGTTCAAGACCAGCCTGGCCAACATGGCAAAACCCTGTCTCTACTAATAATAGAAAAATTAGGCAGGTATGGTGGCACACACTGTAATCCCAGCTACTTGGGTGGCTGAAGCAGGAGAATCGCTTGAGCCTGGAGGTGAAGGTCGCAGTGAGCCGAGATCGCCCATTCTACTCCAGCCTGGGTGACAGTGCAAGACTCTGTCTCAAAGAAAAAAAAAAAGAGTGGAGTGCTGTATCACTGGAGGTACTCAGGCAGCAGGACCATCTGCTGAGAGACGCACCACAGCAGTGATTGTTGCTCTATTCGGAAAAGTTTATGGCCCTTTCTAAATCCAATTTAGGTAACTATATGGATATGACGGTGGAATATAAATTTTATGTGATTATAGATATGACTGAATCCTCTATGTGTTAACAAAGCTGTCATTGTATCCTTTCAGAGTATATCTGACATTGTGGTCCATTTAATGCTATTTTAAATCAGTTAATAGACAAAGTAATCTGTCTTTTTCAATTGAACAGGCATTTGACATTTGTTGATACCTTATTTGTATTTCCTGTTTCTTCTATAGGGGGAGGAGTTTTGGCCCACACAATACTAGGAGTTGCATGGAATGAGATTACAGGGCAGATAAAGTTTCTGATTCTAGATCCACATTATACAGGTGCTGAAGACCTGCAAGTTATTTTGGAAAAGGTAAGTATCCATTTAACACAAATTGAGACATGCGGCAGAGAACCTAGAAAGGAAGGATGGCAAACTGGCTGGTAACAGAAAGACCGCAAGCCGAGGGCAGTGAGCCTCCCTGAGGAGGCTTTCTGAGGCCGTGGTTAGTAGGCCTCTGTATAGGGAAGGTGCAGGAACAATGCACATTGCAAAAGACAAAATTTAGGTTAGATTTTTTAGAAACTTTCTCAGTTATTAAACTTAATAGTAGGACAAACACTCATACATATATTCCTTTGGAGATTTTAGAGCTTTCATAAACAAATGTATCAAAGTTTATCAGTGTCTTAAAATAGAATGAGTGGACTACATAAACTTCTGAATTTTAGAATGAACCAAAAGATAGCTAAGCAGTATGCTAGACATTATGGAGGCTTGACTAATTTTATTTACATATAACCTGATCTCATTCTATAAAGTGTTTGAAGTTATACATATTTGAGAGTATTTGTTCTTACTTACAATAGCAGGTAAAGGAGGTAAAAATTGTTAATTCATAGTTAACTGATTCTCACGTATGGAAACTCAGTACCAAGTCTTTTGGAGAAAGTATTGTAAAACATAATGACCTGTAATTTTAAGTAACATTTATATTCTTGGCCAAATACATTGAAATTGCAGAAAATACATACAATACAAAATGTTTTAATATGTTAAAGAGTTTTTGGCAGGGCACGGTGGCTCACACCTGTAATCCCAGCACTTTGGGAGGCCAAGGCGGGTGGATCACCTTAGATCAAGAGTTTGAGACCAGCCTGGTCAACATGGTGAAACCCCATCTCTACTAAAAAATACAAAAATTAGCTGGGCATGGTGGCGGGCGCCCGTAATCCCAGCTGTTCAGGAGGCTGAGGTAGTAGAATTGCTTGAACCCAGGAGGTGGAGGTTGCAGTGAGCCCAGATCACGCCATTGCACTCCAGCCTGGGTAACAAGGGCAAAACTTCATCTCAAAAAAAAAAAAAGTTTTTAATGTGTGTAGTCCAATTCTCTTATATCCTCAGTTTACTAAAGTCTCTTGTTTACAATAAGGGTAAAGGCTAACAGGATAGAAATGTGTTGTTACAGTTTTAAGTGTTTTCTGTTTCCTTGCTTTCCTCTTTTACAACATTTGGAATTTGAAGTCTGTAAAAGGTTTTTGACTGGTACACGTATCTCACTGAATATAGTAGCGATATTCTTGTTCTGTAGCAAGGTGTTCATTCATTCAGTACTTATTAAGTACCTAATCAATGCCAGGCACTGTCCCAAGCACTAGCGGTATTAGAAGAGGTTTTTAGGGAGCTAAACACTTTTAGTGTAGGACAGAGAAGGATTCCAAAAAGAACTCTCAAGAAAAAAAATGCCATCTCGGGCGGGTTTACGCGGCCAGTGCTATAGTGGCACCCTGTAGAGGCAGTGGAAAGCCGCGCTCCAGGTAGATGAACGTGTCCAGGGCTAGGTAGAGAGGTGAGGCTGGAAGGACACGCCAAGCTCAGTCAAAAAGGATGGTCTTTGTGAGCAGACATTTAGATTTTTTTTAAAGGCAGGGAGAAGTCTTAATTATTTTTATCACAAAATTTCTCTTTTCTGGTTGGCTCAAGGGGCCCTGCACTAGACGGGATTATCTAGATAAGGTTTCAGAACAATTAGAGTAAGGGGTTGTCCCTGATTCCTTTCTCTGAGAATTGCAATCTCCATCTTTGCTAGTTCTGTTTCTATAGAACTTTGCAATAGCAGAAACCTCCTTGCTCTATTTGCATACACAAGAAACTATGAAGCCAAGGTCCTGCCATTAGAACTACTGATTCACTTGACTCCAAGAACCCAGGAGGCGAGAGGAGAGTCCATCTCTGCCTGACCTCTTTACTCTCCCATGGTGCTTTCCTGTTTGAAGTTCCCAGGCTGGTCATCTCACAGGAAAGAAGCATGTGCCAAGCACTCTCTCTCCCTATACAGTCCCATTCTGACACTCTCTCTACCCAATTCTCCTTTAAAAAGTTTAGATCTGGTTACCTGGTCAAGGCCTTCATGTGTAAAAGGATCAAAAAATGGTTAAAGGCTGGGTGTGGTGGCTCACGTCTGTAATCCCAGCACTTTGGGAGGCCGAGGTGGGTGGATCACAAAGTCTGGAGATTGAGACCATCCTGGCCAACATGGTAAAACGCTGTCTCTAGTAAAAGTACAAAAAATTAGCCGAGCATGGTAGTGTGCACCTGTAGTCCCAGCTACTTGGGAAGGTGAGGCAGGAGAATCGCTTGAACTTGGGGGGCAGATGTTGCAGTGAGCCGAGATCGCACCACTGCACTCCAGCCTGGGCAACAGAGCAAGACTCCATCTCAAAAAAAAAAAAAAAAAAAAAAAAAAAAAAAAAAAAAAAGTGAAAACAGAGATAGTATGAGTCTTTTTTGTATTTGTCTATTAAGAAAACAGATTTTAGGACATTCAATTAATAGAGTTTTGCTGAAAGAGATGATAAACAGAATATAGGTTACCTAGGGAGAATGGGAGGTAGGCCTGGGGGAGGATTTTTTACTTTTATCTTTTTTTTTTTTTTTAACAACATGTATCTTATTTAGGAAGGAGTCAGGCCACTGCTTGTCACTCACTCAGTGGTATTTTCAGAATCCTCAGCTAGCTTCCTCGCAAGGATTTCTTAAAGCATTTCATTTGCGACTCATATAATACAGACACAGTTACTGATTTTTTCTTCAGGTTTTCTTTAATAAGTCAGTGGCCCTAGAAGAAATCTGAGAACATTTCATACCCTAAATGCGATTTTGTTTGAAAGTAATTTTTTCTGTTGGCGAAAAGGATGAATACTGACATGAAGCATAGAAACTACAACTGAGTAATACTTGGGATTTGAAAATGAAAGGGCACCGAGTGCCAAGCATGGGGCAAGCTGAGGTTTCTCACTACCGTATTTCAGTCCTGAGATGCCACTGAATGCTGCTGTACTCCTTTATGGACGATGAAGACAATCAGGCTGGCAGTTCACTTATCACATGCTATCAATTGCAAGTGGTAAAACTATTCATCTCAGATCAGTAAAGTGTGGTATCTGGAATAACAGTTACGATAAGTAAATTTTTCTTTTTTAATGATTTTTATGATGAATTATTTAGAATTAAAATAATATAGACTTAAAAGTTCAAAAATCGGCCGGGCGTGGTGGCTCACACCGGTAATCCCAGAACTTTGGGAGGCCGATGTGGGCAGATCACGAGGTCAAGAGATGGAGACCATCCTGGCCAACATGGTGAAACCCCGTCTCTACTAAAAATACACAAAATTAGCTGGGCATGGTGGCGCATGCCTGTAATCCCAGCTACTCAGGAGGCTGAGGCAGGAGAATTGCCTGAACCCAGGAGGCGGAGGTTGCGGTGAGCCGAGATCGTGCCATTGCACTCCAGCCTGGGTAACAAGAGTGAAACTCCGTCTCAAAAAAAAAAAAAAAAAGTTCAAAAATCTACCTCAAAGGGACCCAGATAAGTTACTTTTCTATGCCTAGTAGGAATTCAAATCCTTGAATGATATAAAGGCATTTAGAGTTTCTGCCAAGGTCCTGCTGACAGAGTGTGATGTCATGATTTCCATCACATAATCTTGCAACTTTATAAAAGGCTTTCCTTTCCCTTCTCCCCTATCCAGGGCTGGTGCGGATGGAAGGGCCCAGACTTTTGGAACAAGGATGCATACTATAACTTATGTCTTCCTCAGCGACCAAATATGATTTAAAATATATGATTGAAGACTGCAGTAGAGTGGTAGAGTGGTATTATAAATTGGTGGATAAAGAATCAGTTTAATTTCACATTAAATTCTGGTTTTAGTTTGACGGTTTAAACTATGACCTTTTTCAAAGGTTGTAAATACTGCACAGAGAATGTATTTTTCAGACATCCCTTTAATGACTTAAAAGACAAAGCATACACAACCAGCATATTATAGGCATGTAAATACATGTGTTCTTAAATGGATCTTCACTTGGAAGAAAGATTTCCTCCTTCTCAGAAGGCGTTTAGACACATATGGTAAGCAAAAAGCTGGAGCTCATACGTCTGCATGAAATGAAGGCGTTTCTTCAGACATCTTCATAACCCACGTGACATCTGTTTTTAAAAAACGTATTAACATTAAAAACTTTTTTTAAAAAAAGAGTTTTATCCCCAAACTTCTACCACGCAGGCACATTTTTGGTCTCCAGACTCTATAAGTACAACCAGTATTACAATGTCACTAGAATAATAAATGCTATGCACGCAAGAGATCACGGAGGAACAGAGCGGCAGCTCGGAGTCACTTACCAACACTTCCTCTTCCCACTGATATTTTCCACACTTCCAAAACTTCGTTTCTGTCTGAGCACAGGAGCACAGTCATCCCTGTCAGAGTGTTCACTTGATTTTTTTGTCTGCGTACATTTAATTGTTGTAAGAAACTTGGCACATTCTGGAAATCCACATGACCAAGCAAGATCTTCAGCTGTTTGCCCATCCTTGTTACATAAACTGAAAATATGATAAAAATTGAGTTAAATGAAAAACTGAACTTCTAAAGTGTTTTTTAGTATCTTACAAAGGAATTTTGGGCTCATACAAATGTTGGCTGCAGAACAGAAGAGGTAAAGAACGCATAGGGAAAGTGCATTTTTGGTTATTTTGTATTCTCAGCAGCTAACAGAATCCAGCATAGAGCGGGCATTCCATTTTTGAATGAAGAATTATTTGCTGTTTAATACAGTGGATGAGTACCCAAAGATAGTCAATGAGAACTATAGAATTGGTTTTCCTAAGCCGATTGAAGTAGAATACCGTCTAATGAACAGAATTGCAACTCTGACTGCTCAGGATCTTTCTACTTACTCAAACTGAGTATTATTAGACAGCACCAACAGCCTAAGTTAACATTTAAATGACAACACTAAATTGTCAATTAGGCAAGCATTATTTTTGGAAGCACATGTAACTATGCTTCAGGAGTCTGATTATTTAATCCAAGAAAACATAAAATGTGAAGCCATGATGTCGTACTCACTTGATTTGGGCATCACTGGCCACAAGCAGGCTAAGGCACTCCAGGCTTCCAACCTTTGCTGCCTTGTGTAGTGGAGCTTCTCCTAAAACATCCTTAAGGTAAGACAGTGCATTTTAGAGTCTCCCAAAAATACTTTCTTATGGAAGTTGGTGAGTGACATCTAATATTAGCTATTTAAGGAAGCTACTTAGAACTGCATTGTATGGACTGAAATTTTAATTCAAGCTTTTTATTTTTGTTTTTTTCTTCTGTAAGCTGTAAAAGCTTTTTATTTTTTGATACGTTCTGTTTGCTTTTTCATACAGTTTTCATTAATAAAAATATGTGTGGCCAGGTGCCGTGGCTCACGCCTGTAATCCCAGCACTTCGGGAGGTGGGCAGATCACCTAAGGTTAAGAGTTTGAGACCACCCTGGCCAACATGGTGAAACCACATATCTACTAAAAATACAAAAATTAGCTGGGCGTGGTGGTGTGCACCTGTGATCCCAGCTGCTAGGGAGGCTAAGGCAGAAGAATCACTTGAACCCAGGAGGCAGAGGTTGCAGTGAGCTGAGATCACACCATTGCACTCCAGCCTGGGTGACAAGAGCCAAACTCCCATCTCAATAAACAAATAAATAAAAACTTGTAGCCATATCCACATACATTAAAATGTAAGCAAATAAAAAGAGTTGTCCCAGAAGAGTTTACAATTTAAAATTCCCCATGCTTAAATATTTAATGGAAGATGAAAACTACAGTAAGAAAGTTCTTTAGGAAATTAGAATGGCTGTGGACATATCTCACAAGAATTTAAATTGCTGGAGGGAGACTTGGTAATATAGCAATTATTTCTTTTTTTTTTTTTTTTTTTGAGACGGAGTTTCGCTCTTATTACCCAGTCTGGAGTGCAATGGCACGATCTCGGCTCACCGCAACCTCCGCCTCCCAGGTTCAGGCAATTCTCCTGCCCCAGCCTCCTGAGTAGCTGGGATTACAGGCACGCACCACCATGCCCAGCTAATGTTTTTGTATTTTTAGTAGAGACGGGGTTTCACCGTGTTGACCAGGATGGTCTCGATCTCTTGACCTCGTGATCCACCCGCCTCGGCCTCCCAAAGTGCTGGGATTACAGGCTTGAGCCACCGCGCCCGGCAGCAATTATTTCTTTTGAAATAAACTGTAGATCTACGCTGTTCAATAAGATAGTCAACAGCCACTTAAAGCTACAGTATTCGTAATGCAGCTAGTCTGATTTGAGATACGCTGTCACACCAGAATGTGAAGATACAGAATAAAAGAAGACATAAAATAATCTAATCAGCCATTGGTTTATGTTGATTACATATTGAACCAATAATATTTTGGTTTTTTTTTTGTTTTTATTGAGACAGAGTCTCACTGTATCACCCAAACTGCATCCAGCGGTGTGATCTCGGCTCACTGCAAACTCTGCCTACCAGGTTCAAGCACTTCTCCTGCCTCACCCTCCCCAGTAGCTGGAATTACAGGTAACTGCCACCATGCCTGGCTAATTTTTTTGTATTTTTAGTAGAGACGGGTTTCTCCATGTTGGCCAGGCTGGTCTTGAACTCCTGACTTCAGGTGATCCTCCTGCCTTCTCTTCCCAAAGTGCTGGGATTACAGGCGTGAGCCAGTGCACCCAGCTGTGAATTGATAGTATTTGGGACCAATCGGATTACATTACTAAAATTTCATGTTTCATTTCCCTTTTTTAATGTGGCTACTTAAAAATTTGAAATTTCTCATGTCTTCACATCAAGGCTGGAAAAAAAAAAAATTTAAAATTACATCTGTCAGCCGGGAACAGTGGCTCACGCCTGTAATCCCACCACTTTGGAAGGCCAAGGCGGGCGGGTCAGGAGGTCAGGAGATCAGACCATCCTGGCCTATATGGTGAAACCCTGTCTTCACTAAAATACAAAAAAAAAAAAAAAAAAAAAGCCAGGCGTGGGATGTGGTGGCGCATGCCTGTAGTCCCAGCTACTTGCAAGGCTGAGGCTGCAGTGAACAGAGACCGCGCCACTGCACTCCAGCCTGGCGACAGAGCAAGCCAAGGTCTCAAAAAAAAAATAAAAATTAGACGCCGGGCGTGGTGGCTCACGCCTGTAATCCCAGCACTTTGGGAGGCCCAGATGGGTGGATCACCTAAGGTTGGGAGTTCAAGATCAGCCTGTCCAACATGGAGAAACCCGGTCTCTTTTAAAAAAAAAAAAAAAAAATTACATGTCTTGCATTCTGTTTCTATTGGACATCACTGCTATAGACATGTTTATAACAGCTGAAACAATTGGTGTTCTTGGTGTCTGAGACATGTTTGTGTGGATCTGGGAGGGAGGGGAGAGCTGTACACAGCAACAATCAGTTACCTAGTTACCTGCTGGTTGAGGTCAGCGCCCGTCTGCAGCTGCCAGAGAAGAAAGCAAGCAAGGCCGCCTCCTGCAGCCAAGTGGACAGGCGACTGCTTGCAGGGATCCGGGGGTGCGTTGACCGAGGCCCCTTTCTCCAGCAAATGCTTAAGACCGTCCACCTGCGGGAAGAAAACACATCCAGCACCCTTCTCTTTTCTCCAGTCCCGCGCCTCTTCGGGGTGCCAAAACTCCCCCAACTTCAAAACCAGCTCTGACGAGGCGTGACCAGGCAGCGCCCAGTGGCGAGTCCCCGCGTTCCCGAGAAGACGCGTCTGGAAGCTTGAGCCTGCAGGACAAAAGCTCGAGCTCTGTGAGCCTAAGTCTTACCTCCGGGTTGCAATCGAGCAACAGCATTTCCCGCCTCCGGCAGATGACAAAAGTCCTTCGGAGTTCAGAGCGGTGGGACACTCGCCGCACCCTGGCAGGTAAGAGTGCGCGGTCCCGCCCTAGCACGGGAGAATTTAAAGACCGCTGGGACTTGCGGGCCAGCCCCTGGCAGCTGCGCCCGGGCAGCCTAATCCACAGCAGCCCGAACCCGGCCCAGCCCAGCAACGGCGGCACGTACACAAACACTGGCACGTGGAGCCGGCGCCGGGGGCGGGGAAAAGGGGCGGGAGCGCGGGGCCATCCGCCGATTGGCCAGCTGCGGAGGCGCCGGGCCCGCCCACCTAGGGGCGGGGCCCGCGGCCGCCCCACGTAGCCGCAGCGCGCGTGCGCAGGGCAAGTCAGTGGGCGGGGTAGGACGGGCGTCGGGGCGGGTGGGGTTCCGCGGCCGCCATGAGGCGTGCTGCGTTTGACACGTCTCCTGGTAACGCGCCCGCCCTTTGATCCTTCTGGAGAAGCGGGAGTTTCGGCCGCAGGTTTTGGCTCTGCCTGCGCGCACGTAACCAGGAAACGGGGAGCCACAGGCAGCTCCCGGCGCCGGGGAACGCAAGTTCCTTTACCTCTCGCGCCGTCGCCGTCCTCCTAGCCCGGGAAGTGGAGGCAGGGGCGACGGGCCCGAATCCCAGGGGATGGCTGTCCCGAGCGGCAGCGGCCGAGCCCGGCCCGCCCAGGGACGCTTGTGGAGGGGCCCTCGGGGAGAGACCGCTCACGCTGGGGCCGTCACGCACGCCGGTCCACGCGGCGCGCGATCGAGACCCGCGGGGCTGGCGAAGCCGCCGTCCTGGGCGCGGGTGCAGTCGGGCGTGCGTGACCTGACCCGACGGCAGCCGCGGACGTCAGAGCTGCTCCCCGGGCTCGCCCTCAGCCTCCTTCCAGAAGGATCTGCCTAGACGCTAAAACTCCGGCCGAGCGTTTCTTTTTCCCTACATTTTTGGTGATCCCCTTCTGTTGGTGCGTTTGTGATGATGATGGACGAGCTCAAGCTTGCCCTCTAAAGATAAGTGGTCTTCCCATTCTAATTTTGGTCTTGTAGTAAGAGCCACAGTCTGCAATTGCAAGTTTGTTATTATACTTAGTTACCCAAGGGGTAGTTTTAAGCATTTTTATTGATATGAATATTTGAACATAAACGTGTGTTCAAATATAATCATTCTTAATAGTCCGTATTTTTAACATTTAATCTATTCACGATACCTTTTAATGGTGTGTAAAGAATGGCACTGCAGAGATACTGTTGTCAGATTTATGAGGTGAGCATATGTCCACATTGCCAATTTCCCTTTTATCAAATCAATAAGCACACTGCTTTTCTAAAACTGTACGTTAGGTTCTGGGGTACATGTGCAGATCATGCAGGATTGTTGCATACATGGCAAGGTGGTTTGCTGCCTTCATCCCCCATCACCTGTACCTGGTGTTTCTCCCCTCATTATCCCTTCCCCCCCCCCCCACCCCGTGTATTTGAGCTCCAGGTTTGCACAGAAGTTCCTTTTCAGGAATCCCTAACTACTAAAGAGTATCAGACACGTTCTTAGAGTTCTGAACATAAATATTGCAGTTAGCATATGTAATGGGATGGTTCTGTGGTGAAAGTGCCTCCGTATTTCATTTCTTTGAAACAAGATTCTGTTCAGTATGCATGAAGTCTGGTCGTTTAACTTCCTGTTCCATATGCATATTTCACAAGGAGAAGAAATTTCGGGAGTCGTTACAGCTTTTCTCCCTTTAATCACAGCAAACTTGTCCATTGCTTACATTGTTTTCAGAGAAAAAGTGATATCTCAGCTGGATATCTGACTCATCGTTAGTCATGGGCCTAGAAAGTATAAACTGAACAAAGCTTATAGTGCACAAAAACATGGTAAGTACATTTGGGGACAATATCTTACTGGCAAGTAACGAGTTTCACCAGGCGTGTAGCACGTGGGATGAGTTTTCTAAAAAGGAAAATAATCTAAGATGCATATCCAATAGGCGTTCTCCTAAGCAGTGCTAATTTTACATGTTTTAATTGCTGATATATGTGTTTCCAGAATGAGGATGTCATTTAGAGTGTTTAAAAAAAAAATGTTGGATGATGTGTAAGTGACCAAATAAATGAGAGATGTGTGGGCTGAGTCTTGAGGCGTAAGACTTTGCTAAGTAGTCCAGGAAGGGAAGAGTATCTCTAAGAAGTGTGAAATATCTTCTAGTATTGAGAGCGCTATGTGTAGTTCAGTCTAGGGCAGTGGATGATACACGTACAACAGTGCTGTGAAGTAGAGAGGCTGACACGTGAGAAAGGATTAACCACTAACGCCTGTTCCAGTTTATTATATTACAAATGGACATTCAGTGAGCGCTTGTGCCTCAAGACTAGTGCTGATAGATATTACCTACATGTTACAGAAAAGGAAATTGAGGCTTAGGGAGCTCCATTAACTTGTCATGTAATGATCAGAAGGTAAATGAGGAATTTGAACCCAGTTTGACTCCAGAGCCCACATTCTTATACCTGTACGTTTTAAAGAATTGTGGTCACCTCTGGTAAATTCAGGCTACTAAGATTGGTTTCTGTAATGCAAAATTAAGCCTTTTTTTTTTTTTCCTGAAACAGAGTCTTGCTCTGTCACCCAAATTGGAGTGCAGGGGCGTGATGTCAGCTCACTGCAACATCCATCTCCCGGGTTCTAGCGATTCTTGTGCCTCAGCCACCCAAGTAGCTGGGATTACAGTTGTGTGCCACTACACCTAGCTAATTTTTGTATTTTTAGTAGAGACGGGGTTTCACCATGTTGCCCAGGCTGGTCTTAAACGCCTGACCTCCAGTGATCCACCTGCCTCTGTCTTCCAAACTGCTGGGATTACAGGCATGAGCCACCACACCTGGCCGCAAAAGAAAGTCTTCAGAGAAAATTATTATAATCCATAGAAAAACAGCTTTGTCATTTAGTAATGACTGTTAACGTAGCCTTGTTCCTGGAATTGAATCTCCCACAATACTAAGCCTAGTACTTCCTATTCAGTTACTCTTGAATAAGTGAATCGTGCCAGGTGAAAATTATTAGACGTAGTTGGTAGAACCAATAAGCTAATTTTTTTTTTTTTTTTTTTTTTTTTTTTGAGACAGAGTCTGGCTCTTTCGCCCAGGCTAGAGTGCATGATCTCGGCTTATTGCAACCTCCACCTCCCAAGTTCAAGTGATTCTCCTGCCTCAGCCTCCCAAACAGCTGGGATTACAGGCACCTGCCACCACGCCCAGCTAGTTTTTGTATTTTTAGTAGAGACAGGGTTTCATGTGTTGGCCAGGCTAGTCCTGAGCTCCTGACCTCATGATCCACCTGCTTTGGCCTCCCAAAGTGCTGGGATTACAAGCATGAGCCACCGCGCCAGACACCAATGAGCTAATTTTATCTATTTCCGGCTTGCTGTGTTTTCCTGTTTCTTATTAAGAAAACACTGGAAAGCATTACCTAACTGCACAGCACTGAAAGGAGCAGTAATAGAGAATACCTAGTAATTCCCAGTTACTCTTATAAAGCGGTAATTGGATTGTGTATATTTAGTAATGCCATAGAAAGGTTTAGCTCTAAAGCAAGTGACAGAATGTAAAGTGAAACTAAAAATCTCGCCAGATGCAGTGGCTCACGCCTGTAATCCCAACACTTTGGGAGGCTGAGGCGGGCAGATCACTTGCGGCCAGGAGTTTGAGATCAGCCTGGCCAACATGGTGAAACTGTCTCTTCTAAAAATACAAAAATTAGCCAGGTGTGTGGTGCGTGCCTGCAATGCCAGCTACTTGGGAGGCTGAGGTGGGAGAATCACTTGAATCCAAGAGACAGAGGTTGCACTGAGCCAAGATCATGTCACTGTACTCTAGCCTGGGTGACAGAGTGAGGCCTCATCTCAGAAATACTGAAAACTAAAATTCTCAATAGCTGGCCTGGTTTCACATGTATTTTTTAAATCTCTTGAGAATATCATAGCACCAAAGCATTGAAGTAATATGGACCAAGCATTTCTGACTATGATATCTTAATTGTTTATTACCGTCCAGGAACCCACGATATATCAACGTTGACCAGAGTCCACTGAGCCTTAGAAGTAACAATATTTTTATTAATAATTATATTGTGGCAATAATAGTTCTGTCGTTCATATACTGAAGGTGAAAATATCATTCCAAATATGAAAACTTTTCAAAGACTGGAGGTTTTAGCCAGATCTGGAATTTCAACAGATTTTTAAAGTTTTTTTTTAAAAAAACATCCACAGATTTAAAATGACTTGAATTAATCAGATATAATTCTGGCCTTCATTGGCCACTGTCAAGAAATCCCTTACCCTAATGATTGTAAAAACGGAAGGATTTCTCACAAAGAAATCCTTTAATGTAGATTAAAGGATTAATTCCTCTTTAACGTAAATTCTTCTAGCACTGATAACTCAAATTTCTTGGGGAAGGTGATAAATTGTATAGTTATTCTAAACAACTGCTGCAACAGGATATTGTGGCAAAAAGAGAAAGTATAGCTATCCTCTTTTGATGTTTAATTTCCTGAGAGCATATAATCAAAAGGGTTCCAGTGGTCTCAATGGCAACCATATTTAAATGTCCACTTCTTCACTGTGTACTAAGAACTTGGAGAAATTGAAGAGTATTTCATATTTTTGTTATTTCTTCCCCTGGTCATATATTCCTCTCAATGACATCTGGAAATTACAGATGATAAATTTATAGAATTACATGAAGTAAAGAAAAAGGTAGAAAGTTAGTCCTTCATATTAAACTGATAGATGGGGGGAGCCAGGTTTCTTATTGTTGGAGAGGGAAATAGAACGACTAAAATGAGCCACGTGGTAATGGGTTTGTCCACAATATCAGTAAGAATTCATAGTTAATAAAGATGTATAGAAGCAGAAATAATTACAGGTGTGCGTGTATACAGGGGTTAGCATATGTCTGTGTCCTAGCTCTGCCTGCTGTGAGAGGGCCTAAAGCAGTGACACCCCATAACAATGAACCCACCTAGCACCCCGATCTGGCTTTCTGATGCCATTCCCTAGTAAAAGAAACCAGGGCTCCTTGCAGAAATTGCTGATTCTAGGGCTGGGGCAGGGAAAATACAAGATGAGCCTGAGCATCTTTTATACCAGAACAAGTAAGGAAATGCTCAAAAAGCAAAAGGATGGGACACGCCAAAGGGACCTAGGAGCCGACCTGAAAGAGCTCCCAATGGCCAAAACTGGAACAAACTCATACACTGTTGGATTATGACTCAGTAAAATAGGTATCCGTGAGCCTATACAGATATAAACAACTGAATGAATAAATAAATGGGAGACAGAAGACAATGCTTCTTTAGAAAAGAATTTCAAATACTTAATGTAGGTATTCCCTGGTGAAGATGAATTCCTCCTCCAGCGCCTTCTTGAATGTGGGCTACACATAACGACTTGCTTCCAAAAAGCAGAGCATGGGAAGGGGAAAAAATAGGCGACTTTACAGTGGAGAAGCCTGTCAGATGCTGCCGTGGCCAGGTGACAGTTAACATCCTAGTGAAAAGTCCTGTTGATAGGATGTGATGAGAAGGCCACCTCACCTCTTTGGTATTCTTCCCCCAAAACCCATAGCCCAGTCTAATCATGAGTAAGACAGATGAAAGTTGATTGGGGGAACGTTCTATAGGACATACGGCTAGTATTCCTCAAAACTTTCAAGATTATGAAAAGCAAAGTTTGAGAAACTGTCACAGACCAGAAGAGGCTAAGGAGACAGGACTCCTTCGTGTGGTAACTTGTATGGGATCCTGGCACAAAAAAAGGACAAGTGAAAAAAATCGTAAAATCCTAATAAAGTATAGAGTTTTAGATAATTCTCATGAACCAATGTTGGTTTCTTAGTTGTGACAAACATACCATATAATGTAATGTTAACAGTAGGGGAAACTGAGGCAACACCGTGTAGTATCTTTGCAACTTTTCCGTACATCTGAAATTACTGTAAAACATAAAGTGTTTCCTAAAAGAGGAATTGAGGCCACTTAAAAAGTTCTCACAGCCACAGAGTTCTCATGGCTGTCTGATCTGCTTACCCAACACACCTCATTTCCTCGTAAGACACGCTGACTGCCTATTGCACTGACCACTGGAAGGCCTTAGGCATTCTCTAGGATGTCAGTCGCTTGGGCTCACACCAGTTAAACTGTGTACCTACCAAGAGTCAGTTTCTCCACACCTATAAGGATTATTATAAAATATAATTCAATTACATTTTTTTTTTTTTTTGAGACCAAGTCTCTCTCTCTTATCCAGGCTGGAGTGCAGTGGCACCATCTCAGCTCACTGTAACCTCCGCCTCCTAGGTTCAAGCAATTCTGCTGCCTCAGCCTCCCAAGTAGCTGGGACTACAGGCATATGCCACCATGCCTGGCTAATTTTTTGTATTTTTAGTAGAGACAGGATTTCACCATGTTGATTAGATTGGTCTTGAACTCCTGAACTCAAGTGATCCACCCTCTGTGCCCTCTCAAAATGCTGGGATTACAGGTGTGAGTCACCGCGCCCAGCCTCAATTAAATATTATATAACTGATGAGACATGAGAGAGACATAAGAGATTGTAAGAAAATTAATGCTTTCAAAGTCATCACTACGAAAAATTGTTTTCAAGTCAGCTGTAAAAGATGGAGGAAGAACTCCGTACTCTGTTTATGGGCATTTTAAAATTTATACTCCATTTTAAAGAAACCTAATCTGGAATTCGTATGCCCATGGTTTATGCAAGAAAACTAAATTTTCACAGTTGAACACTACTTAAATCACTTCTGGCCCTACATGAAAAGATTGGGAAATAACTATATTTTTTTACACATGTTAAGTATAAAGTATAAATGGTATTTATGGACACTCTTTTATTAATCTCCACTGTCACTCTTGTTCAGTGGACCACCTGCCACTCCCAAGAACGCTAGGCCAGAGGGCTACTGCTGTACTTACCATGCAGACTGTTTCTTTCACTTAAAGAATATAAGGACCATGGATGAACAGATACTAAGCCTGTCAGATCAGAAATCTGTATTACCAATTGCACTTGCATAAAATTGGATAACTAAAAATGATTTACCAGATGATTTGAGACACTCAAAAGTTTGAAACTCAAGTTTTTTTTTATTTTGAGACAGAGTCTCGCTCTGTCACTTAGGCCGGAGTGCAGTGGCACGATCTTGGCTCACTGCAACCTCCACCTCCTGGGTTCAAGCAGTTCCCTGCCTCAGCCTCCCGAGTAGCTGGGATTACAGGTGCCTGCCAACATGCCCAGCTAATTTTTGTATTTTTAGTAGAGACGGGGTTTCACCATCTTGGGCAGGTTGGTCTTGAACTCCTGACCTCGTGATCCACCCACCCTGGCGTCCCAAAGTGCTGGCATTACAGGTGTGAGCCACTGTGCCCGGCCTGAAACTCAGTTGTTTTTTTTTAATGAAAATCATTTAAAGTACCTGGAAAATGTAGAATACTAGATATATACTCGGAATAGAACTTATATCAGCATCATACACTACACTGATACTCACTTGCTTAATTATTATTCTGTTAGATCAGCAGTTTATACTTTTTCACCTCCTAGGAACAACGATTAATTTGAGTAGGATGTTAACACATTTTGACAAATTTGAGTTATTATAAGGAAATGTTTATTGTTCAACCTATTTTCTTCATTTAAAGACTATAAAGACAGTAGATGAATACATAGCATACCTTCAGAAAAAGCATGTACATATATAATTGAAATATGATTTATCTGTCTAATTTTTAATTTGAAACATTTTTTACAACTGCTGTGAAAACACTATGAGGTAGAGGAAGCAAAAGCTTAAGGTTCATTCTTACTGAACCTGTGTTTACTGGAAGTCCGAGATAGACGGGTAGGCTTCATAGGCAGGCAGGCCAGGTAGGTTAGGTAGGTAAGTAGGTAGATGATTGAGAGATTGATAAATAGATAATAGGGCTAGTAAAAGGAAAGGGAAATCCGGGAGCCCAAGATCTCCTTGAGTTGGTAGATAGGCAGAAATACGACCCCTGGACATGGCAATATCAAAGGTTTAATTAATATTGGGAATAAGGATGAGATGTTGCTGGTACAGTAGACAGGACAGACTTGTCTCTCATGAAACCAGCCTAACCTGTTCTCATCAGACCAGAAGAGCACTGCGCTGCTCTTACCTTAGACTCGCCTACCATCTGGGATGTGAGAAGCCACTTGACTAATTTCTGAGTTCGAATCCCTGCCTTAGATGCCATGAACTCCTCCATCATCTGGGTTTATAGCTGCGCCACAGGCCTGAAAATACTAATGTAACTTTAAATTCAACTAACTTAATGGGCAGTCTGCATACCACAGGGGCCTCCCCTAGGCCTATCCTCAGCAATCGCCTTTCCACATCCACAGAACAGTGGGGAAAAGGAGTTACAGAGAGCGGCAGGAATCAGATCCAGAGGCCTTCAATCTACCCCTGCCTCCTAACCCAAATCGGGAGAGAGCCTTCAAGACATTCAGACATTGAGAAGGCCCGGGGCTGGGGGCTGCTGCTCCAGCTCTGGTGTGAAGAGGCGGCCCACTTCTGCAAGAACCAGTTATCCAGTAGGGTGAGGACCTCGGGGGGAACATGGAGGCTTAAGGCTGTCCATCTGTGTGCAATGTCAGTAAATTTGTAACCTCACCACAATGTTACTACAGAAAATTTGAGAAATAGAGAAGAGAAATGTACAGCTCCACAGTCTCTTCCCTGCAATTCAAAAATACATGGAAGGCTGAAACAAAGTATTTTTATACTTCTTAAGGCAGCAAGCTCATCTTTCCTGCACACACCTGAGACTATATTTAGTGTTTATTCCATTTACGTGAACAACATTACATTTTACTGCAGAAATACAATTATGGCAAAAGGGTGCAATCCTAGACCATGCTCAGGTGGTTCTGCAGTATGATGGTGTAATGCGTTAGATGTTATCTGGGTATTGTGTGACATTTCAAAATCCAAACACATCTGGATTCTAAAACATACGTGTTCCTGAGGTTTCAAATAAAGCATTATATAGCTGCACATAATTCCACAGTTCAACACGGTGGTTTCTGTTTGAATGTTTGTTTTTGAGACTGAGTCTCACTCTGTTGCCCAGGCCGCAGTGCTGGGCACAATCTCAGATCACTGCCATCTTCACCTCCCATCTTGTGCCTCAGTGATTCACTCAGGGTGGCTGGCAAAATATTAGGCAAAGTTAGAAGATTATAGTCTAGAACCTTTTGGAAGTCCCAGAGGTTTTAATGGAATGGCCTGAAGGCAGCCAGTCCATTACGTCAGAACTCTGAGTCATAGGGTAAAAGACAGGGACAATAAACGCTTCCCCAGGTAAGTCTGTTTATGCCATATTCCTTTGTGTCTGCTCTAATTTGTTTGCTCATGTAAACTTTGTGCTGGATGGCCCACCCAGGGGGAGGTTGAAGGGGAATTACTTGGTTGAAGGTGTTTACTCCGGGCCTCCAGAACCATTCGTAAAACCACTTTTAATCACGGTAACTATCCACGAGTCTGTTGACTTAGAACCTCTGTTAAATCTATACTGAATAAATGCAAGGAGGACAAGGAAGCGTGGTCAGTTAGCTGCAGTCACCCTCTGAAAGCAGCTGACGACCATCCCTAGCCCACTGAGACTCACTGTATTCTGGTGTGCGTGAGTGCATTTTATTCATCTATTGTTGAGTCAAGGTCTGCAGGACAGACCTCCGCAGGTGGTGATCTACATCTCAGGTGGTGACCCCGACGTGACACTGGCCACACCTCAGCCTCCCAAGTAGCCGGGATTACAGGCACGTACCTCTAGCCCAGGTAATTTTTGTATTTTTAGTGGAGATGGGATTTCACCATGTTGCCCAGGCTGGTCTTGAGCTCCTGACCTCAGGTGATCCACCCACCTTGGCCTCTGAAAGTGCTGGGATTAAAGACAGGCATGAGCCACCGCGCCCATCCAACATAATGGTTTTGATGTGTTTTACCTGTAGGGTCTTTTCTTCCCTTCTTTCCTTTTATATGTTAGTAAACATAATGTACATACATGTCTCCAGGGCATCCACTTGACTCTGTCCTTAGCTCAGTGGCCTTTGCAGTGCTGCTGCCTGAGCTCGTCACCACTAGCTAGTCCTTTCAGTAAGTCCCGAGCAACTACGTTTCTACTGACCCCTCTGTGTACAAGGGTCCCAGGCACTGCTGGAGGGTGCAGTCTCCAAGGTCCAGGGGTCATGCTGGGGTGTACGTGTCTCCTATATCCAAAGGTGTGGGCCAGGACTAGTGAGGATGGCGCTCACGCGAAGACAAAAACACCATCAGCAGCTTTTCCAAAGCACAGAAATGGCTGGAATCCACCTGCCCCGTGCCCTCAAGAGCATCAAGTTAGGCTGGTGCCCAGCCTTTTCTCTTGTCCTCTCTGCCCATCACTTTCTGGGTCTCTGACTGAGTCCTGGATTTTTAAAATTAATTTTTAAAATGTTAATAGTTTTCTACATATAGGTCATAGATACTTCTCTGAGGTTACTCGCACATATTTTATATTTTTGTGTTACTACGAACATTCCTTGCCAAATGTAGCTTCTCACTGGCTATGAAAGACAGGCTTCTCATCTTTGTTCACTTATTTTGTACCCTGCCACTTTGCTGAGCTAATTAAATCATGCAGTCTTTAAGCTGATTCCTTTGGATTCCAGAGATCCAATCATCATGTACAAGAATGATAATGCTGCGGCCAGGAGTGGTGGCTCACGCCTGTAATCCAAGCACTTTGGGAGCCTGAGGCGGGCAGATCATGAGGTCAAGAGATCAAGACCATCCTGGCCAACATGGTGAAACCCCGTCTCTACTAAAAATACAAAAAAATTAGCCAGGCATGGTGGCACACACCTGTGGTCCAAGGTACTTGGGAGGCTGAGGTGGAAGAATCGCTTGAACCCAGGAGGCGGAGGTTGCAGTGAGCTGAGATGGCACCACTGCACTTCAGCCTGGTGACAGAGCAGGACTCTGTCTCAAAAAAAAAAAAAAAAAAAAGATTAAATGACTCCTCCAAAATGATAAAGACAGTTCAGTGATTTTTTTCCCCTAATATACTGAATATTTCTTTTTTCTGCATTTCATTCTCACTCAAGCAATTTATTTTCTAATATAGCATCATGTAATTATGTAAAAATGCAGCTTTCCACTCACACTAAAGGTCTCTCGAGTTCTTCTCTTGACCTCCAATCAGGAAGCTTTGCTGGAAGCTTGTTTCCGATTGGTGAAAGAAGCCGTAACAGTGGAATGCTGAGGAGTAAACACAGAAGCATAGCAACAACTGAGTTTGCTGTCTCTCTGCCCTCAGCCTGGGCCAACCTGGACTCCTTCACCCCAAATGAGGTGACCTCTACATTTTATATGAAGACACTGATTTACCACTCAACTGTGATCCATCTTATAACATGGCAATCCAATACAGACAGGAAGATAAAACTGAACACAGCTAAAATATGGTGTGTTCCCAGGTAAAAGAGACACATGCTTTCAGGTGAAATGGATTCGTCCGATGACTGTCAGTTACAAGGGCACAGAAAGTACTGGTGTAGAAGAACTCTACACCAGTAGAGTCTGGCAGTGTCACCCACTACGTGGCAACGCGTGTGCTGGGCGACATGACTTGTCTTCATGAATAAACCCATAGCCAGACAGGTCTCATTGTTAATGGCACGCCATGGACAATGACACGGAGAATGGCTGTACCTCAGCTAGGGAAGGTCTTGGTGTCCTAGGAAAGAATAGTCACATCCTCCAGACTTGGTGGCCGGTGTTCTATCTAGGTGATCGTGATGAGCAGCTGGTGGGGGCCTAGAGTCTCTCTTTGCACTTTGCTGGAGGAAGGAATTTCTTACCATCTTATTTTTTATTCTTGCTCACAGAATACACGTTGTGGAAAAAGGATGAAGTTGACCAGTGAAAAGTTGCCCAAGAACCCCTTTTATGCCTCTCTATCTCAGAATGCTGTTAAAAAACAAAAATTCTTCCAGTGGAAAAAGGAAAAGACTGGTACAAATCCTGAGATTTAAGCTTCCTTTGGAAAATACTTTCACCAAAAGTTCACTTTGTATGCAACAACAAATGAGACAGGAAATAATGTGTTTCACTGATTTCAAGGAAGTGGTTCATCGTTACAGTCCTTTTGTGTTTTCCTGCAAGAATCTGTGAAACTGCTCCTTTATCTGGTAGCAAATCATCAGTGTGGTCTCACAGACAGGCCTTGATTTTACTCTCAGGACTTTGACATGCTTCTAGAAAACAGAAGCCAGATGTCACTTCTGTTAAAGAGAGCAATCCCATGCTTTACTTGCAATTATTATTTAAATACCTAATTTTCCCTATAAACTTAAAAACATTATCTTAGGGATGGGTTGCTAATTTGGTTAGAGGGGCTCTCATTAAGGCTCAAGAATTTAACTCACTCCTCCAGGCAGCTGTGCCCACTGAAGACAAACCAATGCATGGACTCACACCTAGCCCTGCACTGGTAGGGCTCCTACCTGGCCATGAGCAGGGCTAGTGTGAATCCAATCAACAAGTATATCTTTTTGTTTGTTTTTTGAGATGGACTTTCACTCTTGTCACCCAGGCTGGAGCGCAATGGCGCGATCTCGGCTCACCATTACCTCCGCCTCCCGGGTTCAAGCGATTCTCCTGCCTCAGCCTCCCGAGTAGCTGGGACTACAGGCACGCACCACCATGCCCTGCTAATTTTGTATTTTTAGTAGAGACGGGGTTTCTCCATGTTGGTCAGGCTGGTCAGACTCCCGACCTCAGGTGACCCGCCCGCCTCGGCCTCCCAAAGTGCTGGGATTGCAGGCGTGAGCCACCGCACCCGGCCAATATTGCTTTATTATACAAGTCACAGCATTAGGTTCTGTGATCACGCCCTTTTTCAGGAAGGAGTCCTTGAGCTAAGGAGACCAGTTGTAGGAATGAGCACTAGAAAGAAAGAATGTCCACCGTGTTAGATGGATTTTATATGATTTATTACTTCAAGAGAGAAAATTTATATTGTGTGGTTAATGAAATTCCTTCCCTTGTTAAAATCAGATCATTACACCCATGCTAGTTTGGTGGATAAGGCATTGCAGCTCTTGAAGGAAAGAATACGAAATGGGGACCATCTGGCATATTTCCTACGAGGTCAACTCTACTTTGAAGAGGTATTATTTTTTTGCTTGTTCATTTTCATTTCCTCTAATTATGTTGTTAGATCCTCAGCGGAAAACTTCATGTAGAGTTTCTGACTGTGTCTTACTAGGAAAATTCTGTCAAATGACACAGACTATCTGTGGCTTTAAGTAGGATACACTGTTGCCAGCCTAAGGAGCTAGCTAACCTTTCTTCATAAAATCCATGTCATGAATGCCATTTATGGGAGTCACTATAGTATAAAATCAATTTTAGATTTAGATTAAAAATCAAATTTTTATGTTTTTGCTCAAAATATTTAATAATACAAATTATATTATCAGGCCAGGTGTGGTGGCTCACACCTGTAATCCCAGCACTTCGGGAGGCTGAGGTGGGTGGATCATCTGAGGTCAGCAGTTGGAGACCAGCCTGATCAACATGGTGAAACCCTGTCTCTACTAAAAATACAAAAAAAAAAAAAAAAAAATCGCCAGGCGTGGTGGTGTACGCCTGTAACCCCAGCTACTTGGGAGGCTGAGGCAGAGAAGTGCTTGAACCCGGGAGGTGTAGGTTGCAGTGAGCCGAGATGGTGCCACTGTACTCCAGCCTGGGTGACAGAGCAAGACTTCCTCTCAAAAAAAAAAAAATAATAATAATAAAAAATATATTTATATATATATATATATATATATATAATCAGATAGCTTCGTATTAATACTCATTGGAGCCCTGGTTTTTGTCTAGTACATAGAGGCAGTTTTAGGTGTCCCCGGATAGCATAGGAGGAAATCGCCCTCTTTCTCCACATCATGTTGGGGTAGCCTGGCAAGTAGAGTGAGCTGTCACCCCAACTCCAGTAATGTCGTTTCCCTTTTTCATTGACTTCCACGGGAAGACTGGAAGAGGGACCGACTGTCCTTCATTCACTGAGTATTTGGGCAGCTGTTCACCTATATCCCACTTTTCGACGGCACCTTCATCTATCCTGGCAACAGATGTTTGCTGAGGGCCCACTGTGTGCCTGTCACTCTGACAATGGCAGAGCACCATGGCGGAGAGCGTGCTTCCTCAGCGTGGGGCATGGGTTCAGATATGGCTGCATTGCTTGTTAACTGTGTGTTTAACTTGGGCACAAACACTTGAACCCTTCGTGCCTCTGTTTGAGATTATTATTTTTTTCTTTTTTCTTTTTTCTTTTTTTTTTTGAGACAGAGTTTCACTCTTGTTACCCAGGCTGGAGTGCAATGGCGCGATCTCGGCTCACCGCAACCTCCGCCTCCTGGGTTCAGGCAGTTCTCCTGCCTCAGCCTCCTGAGTAGCTGGGATTACAGGCACGCGCCACCATGCCCAGCTAATTTTTTTGTAGTTTTAGTAGAGACGGGGTTTCACCATGTTGACCAGGATGGTCTCGATCTCTTGACCTCGTGATCCACCCGCCTTGGCCTCCCAAAGTGCTGGGATTACAGGCGTGAGCCACCGCGCCTACTTTTTTTTTTTTCTTTTTTTGAAAGAGAGTCTCGCACTGTCGCCAGGCTGGAGTGCAGTGGCGCAATCTTGGCTCACTGCAACCTCTGCCTCCTGGGTTCAAGCGATTCTCCTGCCTCGGCCTCCTGAGTAGCTGGGATTACAGGCGACCACATCTGGCTAACTTTTTGTATTTTTAGTAGAGACAGGGTTTCACCATATTACCCAGGATGGTCTCGATTTCCTGACCTCCACCCAAAGTGCTGGGATTACAGGCATGAGCCCATGTGCCGGGCCCGGGATTACTTTAAGATCATAATTAAATATCTTCTGGGTGCTTCTAGGGATGGTATGAAGAAGCATTAGAACAGTTTGAAGAAATCAAGGAGAAAGACCATCAAGCAACTTACCAGCTAGGAGTGATGTATTATGATGCGCTGGGGACCACTCTAGACGCTGTAAGTTCGTGTCTTGGTCACAGTGGTTAAGGTTGCACTGTCAGTGGATTATTGGACACAATTAAAATTATATTTTAATACATATCTACCCTTATATTTGAATGACATCTAGATTTTTAGCATCTTAAAGAATATTGGTATTTTTACATTTATATAAAAAACATTTTTAAAAAATCAATTTCTTTTTGCCTCTCTTCCCTTTCTCCATCCCCAACTCCAACCCGACTGTCAGTTTCTCTCCAAAACCCTTCCAGATTCACATAACTGGGTATTACCCACATATATACGTGGGTATTTAGCATATCATAAAATTGCTATTTCTGTTCAGGTGTGGTGGCTCACGGCAGCACTTTGAGAGGCCAACGCAGGTGGATCACCTGAGGTCAGGAGTTCGAGACCAGCCTGGCCAACATGGTACAACCCCTTCTCTACTAAAAATACAAAAAGTAGCCAGGCATGGTGGCAGACACCTGTAATCCCAGCTACCTGGAAGGCTGAAGCAGGAGAATCACCTGAAACCGGGAGGCAGAGGTTGCAGTGAGCTGGGTTCGCACCACTGCACTCCAGCCTGGGGGACAAAGTGAGACTGTCTCAAAATTTAAAAAAAAAAATGTCATTTCAGACTTAAGAGAAATGGTGATGGGATAATTTGATTACCATTTAACATTCCACTTAATTTTTTAGCTGTTTTTTTTTTTTAAGAGATTGTAATATGCACTTTCAAATGTCACAATTTACATAGAGTTAATAGCGAGTTACTTCAGATGAATCGTAGGAACGTTGAAGAAGTGTTTTCATTTACCCACTCCCAATCCTTGCTGCTGTGTGTTCTGGTATACACGTTACATTTATATGGGTCATCAACCCCAGAATACAAATTACAGTTCTAGTTTTTGCTTTAGTCACACAGCTTTGGGAAAAAGAGAGAGAAAATATGTACACACGTAGATGAGTGCTCGTGTGTGTCCTTTGATGTCTGCTCCATCTTTCAGGTGCTCATCATTCCTTGCTATCAGCCTGAGCTGCCATCTGGCACCATTTCCTACTTTCTTTCAACCTCAATGACTCTTTTTTTTTTTTTGAGACAGAATCTCGCTCTGTTACCCGGACTGAAGTGCATTGGCACAATCTTGGCTCACTGCAACCTCTGCCTCACGAGTTTAAGCAATTCTCCTGCCTCACTCAGCCTCCCAAGTAGCTGGGATTACAGGTGCTACCACCATGCCCAGATAATTTTTGTATTTTGAGTAGAGACATGGTTTCACCATGTTGTCCAGGCTGGTCTCAAACTCCTGACCTCAGGTGATCCACTTGCCTTGGCCTCCCAAAGTGCTGGGATTACAAGCGTGAGCCACCGTGCCTGGCCCTGAATGACTTTCATTAAGGGGCATTTCTTGTAGCATGGGTCTGGAGTTAATGAGTTTTCTCTGATTTTGTTAAACATTTAAGAATGCCTTTAATTTCCCTTCATTTTTTTATGAATTATTTTTCTGGATGACAATTCTTTCTGTCCACACTTTAAATATGTCATTCTAAAATCATCTGGTCTTCACTTCTCATGAAGCTGGTCCGTAGTTTGTTTTTTTTTAGATGGAGTTTTCCTCTTTTTGCTCAGGCTAGAGTGCAATGGCGCAATCTCGGCTCACTGCAACCTCTACCTCCCAGATTCAAGTGATTCTTGCACCTCAGCCTCTGCAGTAGCTGGGACTACAGGCACATACCACTGCGCCTGGCTAATTTTCGCATTTTTAGTAGAGACAGGGTTTCAGCATGTTGGCCAGGCTGGTCTCAAACTCCTGACCTCAGGTGATCCACCCACCTCAGCCTCCCAAAGTGAGCCACTGCGTCCAGCCCAGCCCCTAGTTTTATTGAATGTAATGTGTCATTTTCCTCTAACTGCTTTCCAGCTTTTCTTTATGTTTGGCTTTTAGCAGTTTGAGCATGACATGTACCTGGGAGAAGATTTTGTTTGTCCTGCCTCGGACTCACTGAACTCTATGGATCCCTCACAACTGCAGTTTTCGAGAGTAATCTCTTCTTTGGCCTGCTTGCTTGGTACTTTCTGGTACCTATAGACAATGTTTTAAATATTTTGTCCAGATTGAATCGTAACCCGTGGGAAGATGTATTAACCACTCACTTGATAACTGTTACCTAAAATTATCTTACTGTCCAGTTCAGGTGGGGGGAAAATGGTAGATATCTACTTCACATATTCACAAAAATAAGTCCCTATAGTTTAGGCATCACTAAAACTCCTTTACTTTCTCATCTATTACTGTGGTATTCGGCCAGCAATAGCACTTTGAGAAAGCAGTGAGGGAAAGGCTAGAATGAGTGTATCAAAATGTATTTGAGGTCAGCCATGGTGGCTCACGCCTGTAATCCCAGCACTTTGGGAGGCTGAGACAGACAGATGACTTGAGGTCAGGAGTTCGAGACCAGCCTGGCCAACATGGTGAAACCCTGTCTCTACTAAAAATAAAAAAATTAGCCGAGCATTGGTGGCACATGCTTGCAATCCCAGCTACTTGGGAGGCAGCAGTGGGAGGCTGCAGTGAGCCAAGATCACTCCACTGCGCTCCAGCCTGAGTGACAGAGCAAGACTCCATCTCAAACAAACAAAAACCAAAATTTATTTGCTCGTCCAACGTTATTTTCTTCTTCTGGGTGATGTTTAAAGGTTTGTGTCTGATGTATTTGGGGGTGGAGGGTGCTGATGTGGTCTTGATAGTGGTTAGAATGTCATCTGTGCTTTCCCTGTGACTACTGTCATATTAGTGACTAAGATCTGTATATTAGATGCAAACTATGAGCACACAGTAAAAAGTGTGCTTGAATGGAAGACAGTATTCGTTAGGGGCTCCCAAGTGTATTGTAAGAATTAGAAATGTGAAAGAGATTCCTGACCATTCTTGCACTTGAGTCAGTTCTAACAACTATGCTGATTCAGGATAAGGATTCTCAGACGGGAGGGAGAAGAGAAAAAAGGAAGCCCATATTGAGACTTAAATCAACTCAGGCAGCTGTAAAAGGAAGGAAATGCCTTATATCCCAGAGCTCCTGGGAGTGCCTGAATAAGAGATATGCTTTTAGAAATTCTTTTCGTCCTTATCACTTATCACTGCAGAATCCAGGACAATCGGACTGGGCAGATTCATACTATTAAACATCATATCAGAGGGCGGACACTTCACAGCCTTATTGGGAGAAAGAAATTCAGTTTGGGCAAAACTAAAAATGAGGGGTTTTTTTGTTCTTTCTTTTGTCGAAGGAGAAAGGGGTGGACTATATGAAGAAAATTATTGATTCTCCATGTCCCAAAGCAAGGCACTTAAAATTTGCAGCCGCTTACAACCTCGGAAGAGCTTATTATGAAGGAAAAGGTGTTAAACGGTCAAATGAGGAAGCTGAAAGGTAATCCTACCTGAAAACAAGATTAGGATTGAATGAAATATTGAAACCAAGAATAACATGCCTCACTTTCTCTTGTAGACTGTGGCTTATTGCAGCAGACAATGGGAACCCCAAAGCCAGTGTGAAGGCTCAAGGCATCCTCGGGCTGTATTACGCCACCAGGGAGCCCAGAGAGTTAGAAAAGGTGACATTCCCGCCTTTCTTTTTAATGCTAGCGTTATATTCAGATTACTGTTTGTTTCACTACTTCTTTTTTGAGAAATTGGTGGGGAACAAGTATGTAGTTTTAAATATGTCTTCTATTTCCTTAAAATGTAGAGAAAGTGTACATTTGGGGATCTCAAAGCCTTTTAATTATAAATGTCACCTTCCCTACCTCTACCAAAGGAAACCATGAATCTGAGAGTATTTTGTATCCTATACTATCAAAGCTAAAAAAAGAGAAACAGTTCTGAAATTAAGGCCGAAATCTTTTTAAGTATGAATAGATTAATATTACCTTTGATTTGAGAAATAAATGATACTAGTAAGTAAAATATACTAAGAATTAGTTACAAATTAAATCCATCTAAGATTTTCACAGAAATATAATCTTTCATCAACGATCGAAACAGTTTCCAAAAAATCCTATAGGGAGAAGGAAATGGTGGGGAAGAAGTATGTGGGTTTTATATTTAAAACCATCGGGGAGAGTTAACGTTAATGGCAAATTTGCAAGAGGCACGTAACAACTAAGGCCATCTTCGGATACATGAGCAGCCACCTGCAATTTTTTAAACTAATTCAAATTCACTGCAGCGGACTCTGAAGCAAATGTGCTTGAGACTACATATAGCGTTTATCCTTAGCTGCCCCGATCACAGCAGCTGCCATCTCTAGAATGCACTGGGAGCTCGAACTCCCCCATAGCATCGGTGGTTCTCCTGCCTCTGCTGTGCCTCAAGCCTTTCAGACACCATTTGTTCCTATTTGGTACCTTCCTGATCCTTGCTCTGCAAGATCCCCAGATCCTGAAAGCCAGGACAGCTGGTCCTCCTCTGCCGTAAGCTGTCTGGACTGTGACCTCACCCGCACTGTGGACAGACAGCAGAGGAACTCACCTCCACACTGTTTTAGGCATGTGTGCTAGCGTGAGATGTGTCCGAAGGCCTACAGCTATTTCCTAGAGATGATTAATAGTGCTATCTTGTAACCACAGATTTCTTTTCTGTCTAGTATTCCCTTGTAATTTCATCGAGTGGATCATAAATAAAATGATGAAACTGTGCTTTTCTCAGGCATTTTACTGGCATTCAGAGGCATGTGGCAATGGGAATCTGGAGTCCCAGGGTGCGCTTGGTCTCATGTACTTGTACGGACAAGGCATCCGCCAGGATACTGAAGCTGCCCTGCATTGCCTAAGAGAAGCAGCAGAACGGGGAAATGTCTATGCTCAAGGCAATCTCGTGGAGTATTACTACAAGATGAAATTTTTTACAAAGTGTGTTGCATTTTCCAAAAGGTGAATATCTTTGTTTTGTGCTGCTGTAACAGAATACTACACGACAGGTAATTTCTAAAGAACAGAAATTTCTCACAGTTCCAGAGGCCAAGAAGTTCAAGATCAAGGTAGGTTTGGTTGTCTGGTGAGGGCGGCAGCCTCCAGAGGGGAAGACCATTATGTCCTCACGTGACAGCGGAAAGCTACAGGAAACCTCTTCTATTCATGAGGGAGGTGCCCTCATGCCCTCTTAAGGGCTCCACCTCTTGATACAATCACACTAGCAACACTGGAATTTTGGAGGGAACTTCCTATTCAAACCATAGCAATGTCTGAGTAAATAACTGGAGGAAAAGTATTGACAAGAACTCCTACTAGATGTTCTATGCCAAATCCTTCACAGAGCTTTCTGCAATATTAGAAATGACAGCTATTGAGCACTTGAAACGTGTCAAGTGCAACTTAGCACTCAACATTGAACATTTTAATTAATGTAAATATTCATATGGCTAGTGGTTACCATACTGGATAGCACAATTCTATGCAATTAGCCTTCAGGATTTCAGTGCTATGAGCTGAAGCAAGTTTCTTAAGCAGCAATTGCTTGCTTTGTAAGAAGAGAATGCTTTTACAGCAGGATTATAATAATGTGCTTAACACAGCTTGGCATATCACAAATATTTATGATGTCTTCATTTCTCCCTACACTCCTTGGTCATGCAGCTCTGTAAGTGCACAACTAAAACATAGCTTCGTAGGGACTGTAACATGAGAATGTGGCTAAAAGACTGACACTATATGTAATAAAATATATAATCAAGTCTTTTTTCTGGAGTCCGTAAGGCTCCATGTACTTTCCTACACATATTTACCCACAGTGTATAAAAGCGACATGGCAGGGAAACAGACCTGGGAGTTCTCTGCAGTGGCCCTCAGACTCTGCGTGTGCTGGTATGTTTCCCAGTGCCGGGTCTCTCCTCTCTCCAAGCCTTAGTGCAGGGCAGTGATCTACAAGAGAGAATGAAGCAAAGGAGGAGATGCTTTTAGCCCCCTCCCCACTGTCTTGGGCTCCAGGCAGCAGACCACTTACAGGAGTGATTGCCAATGTCTCAAAGCAAGTGCTCATCTTAGTTAGAACTAAGACTTTAAATCTTTAAAATCTTTGGTGCTTTCCATTATTCTCCACATTCCTACTCATTGTGGTTAACACGGAGTTAACGCTGTGGTTAACATGGTTAACATGTTAATCTATATAACACTGTGATTAACATGGAGGTTAACATGGAGTTGACTGGATCGCATTTTCACACAATTCTCCATGTTTATGTCTGGATATAAAGGATGACTTCTTTTCATTGCCCATTTTTAAAGAGGATGTGCTACTTTACTTAAAAGATTTTCTGGTCCTATGTGGCTGGTCCAAATTTAAGGTTATGTTTCCATACGTGATCCAAAGAAATAGAAAATGCTTTCTCCTCCATTTAGGTTAAATCCACAGTGACATTAAACTTCCAATAGTAATATTACAAGAAAAAAGAAACATACCTTTGTTTTTTAGTGGTTATTGAGCCTGCTGAGCATAATTATAGAGATGTAAAGCCACCACTATGTTAAGTTCATCTCCTGGTAGGAGTTGGCTACACAAACCCTTTACCACACAGCAAACAACTCAGTTCTCAAAGCAGCAGAGAGAAATCGCTTTGGCACAAGGAGTTTCTAGGCACATCGTTTTACACTTAAACCATAACTGATGTCCTCTTCAATTTCACAACTCTACATCCTCTCAGGATTGCTGATTATGATGAGGTTCACGACATCCCCATGATCGCCCAGGTCACAGAATGTCTCCCGGAGTTCATCAGCAGAGGCATGGCGATGGCATCCTTCTACCACGCAAGGTGTCTTCAGCTTGGCTTGGGCATCACCAGGGACGAAGCAACAGCTAAACACTATTATTCTAAAGTAAGCTTTGGAACAAAATATAAATTGACCCAAAGAGAAACTGCCAGGCTTTTAGCTGCAACTTGAATGATTTTATGGATTAGTGGTTTCTTGCCACTCAATTACTGGGCAGATAACCTTTGTCTACAGAGAGGCTGTCAGACATGCAGATTGTTTGCAGACAATTCTGTCAGATTCTTATTAGCATAATGTAGCTCAAATGATTAAAAGTCCTATTTTGATGCAAATTACTTTCATTCTGCTACGATCTGCAGCCTAAGGCCCAGCACCAAGACCTTAAAGCGGAACAGTTAATGTCTTTCATCTAGAAAAAGTGTGAACCTGTGTGTTCATTCTAGTATGCAATGAAGTATAAAGTTTTTTTGAGCATGACATCTACCACACTTAGGAGGGGTATTCTTGAGTTTGAGGTAATCAGTTAAAATAAGCTTTTCATATTTTAATCCATGTGACCAATTTATTTAGATCCCAAATGCATTTCACGTCTAAAATAACTGCTAAAAAGCAGGGGGTGTGGTAGTGGAGGGGGTAAGGGAGAGCATTATGAATACTAACTCTAAGTTTAAAAAGCCAAAAAGCTGTGCACATCTTAGGTCCATCACATCCATGAGTCTAAACTAGAATTACATCATAACAGACTTTGTAAAGCAATGGTGTAGTACACAGATTGTTCAGCTTGCGTGGGGGAACGATGGAAGGAACAGTCTTTTGAGTCCTGTGGCTGACTCTGACATCACAGCAGTGGTTCCCAAGCTTCTCTGCATGTTAAAATCACCTGAGGATCTTTTACAAATTCCAAAGTTCAGGTCTTATTTCAGAAAATTTCAGTCATGGTCTCTAGGAGACTGAAGCATATTTGTTGAAGCTCCCCATGGGATTCCAATGTTAGGTAAGTTTGGGAACCCTAAATTACTTTGCTTAAAATTAAAACTTCCAGAGCATCAAAGTCATATTAACACATAAACACAGCACACAGCCAAATGCAACTGCCTTTGAGGTACTTACCGCTACACCATTCTTAGTATAATAGTTGTCTAACTTTTTTCATTTAAATGCTCTCTGTGCCGGCAGGGCACAGTGGCTCATGCTTGTAATCCCAGCACTTTGGGAGGCTGAGGCGGGCTGATCACTTGAGGTCAGGAGTTTGAAACCAGCCTGGCCAATATAGTAGAGATGGGGTTTCACCAAAAATACAAAAATTAGCCAGGTGTGGTAGTGCATGCCTGTAATCCCTGCAACTCTGGAAGCTGAGGCAGAACTGCTTGAACCTGGGAGGTGGAGGTTGCAGTGAGCTGAGATCATGCCAATGCACTCCAGCCTGGTACTCCATCTCAAAAAAAAAAAAAAAAAAAGCTCTCTGTATTACACCAATTTCCAAACAAAGCCAATTTCAGGTTCTATGCTATGCTTAATATCCTTAGAAAATTCTAGTCAATGAGACTTAGGAATTCTCTAAAAAAAAAAAAAAAAAAAAAAAAAAAAGAAAGAAAACTCTATCAAACATATTCTGAAATGTAGTATATATTCATCCTGAATAAAACAGTAGAACAAGGCTGGGCGCGGTGGCTCACACCTGTAATCCCAGCACTTTGGGAGGCTGAGGTGGGAGGACCACCTGAGGCCAGAAGTTTGAGACCAACCTGGCCAACATGGCAAAACCCCGTCTCTACTATAAATACAAAAATTAGCCCATGGTGGTGGCACATGCCTGCAGTCCCAGCTACTTGGGAGGCTGAGGCAAGAGAATTGCTGAACCTGCAAGGAGGAGGTTGCAGTGAGCTGGGCTTGTGCCACTGCACTCCAACCTGAGTGACAGAGCCAGACTCCATCTCAAAAAAGAAAAAAAAAAAGCAAACAGATTGCAATCTGAGAACGACTTTCCATATGACGGGAGAAAACAGCCCCATTACTCTGCATTAAAAAGACCACATCTAGAATACTCAACTCAGTTTGGGCCATTGTACATTATGAGGACACTGATAAAATGGAGATCATTTTGAGGCAGTAAACTAGTGAAGGCTCTGGAATGTCATCTGAGGGAGACTATCTCCCTCAGAGCCAAAGGACAGGAGGGGTCCTGACCGTGGCCTGCACCAGACCGGCAGTGTCCCATAGGAAGGGAACGGGTGGGGAGTGAGCAGAATCAGAGCCCATGGCAGGCAGTGTGTTACAGCAGCAGGTGAGGCAGTAAGATGGTAACTGGGACCTGGAGGCGACACGCCCAGGCCTGCTCTCAGCTCTGCCACTGTCAGGTGGGATGATTCCAGCTTCCTGGAGTCTTAGGTTTCTGTGAAACCATCATTATGCATTCTGTTAGGACCTTTCAATGATTCTAGGTACATGGAGAGAAACATCAGCTTAAAATAAGAAGAGTCCTGTAAAACAACAGTTGAGGAAACAAAAACACAAGTTTCTCTAAAGGTGATAACCTCCTGTTACTGGAAGCAACCAAGCAAATACCCAGTGACCAATTGTCACGGATACTGAAGGGACACTTTATGCACAGAGTAGGGTTTGGATGAGAGATCTCTCTCCCAAATTCTTGACATTCTAGAAATTATACACCTTGTCACTATTGAGATACGATAAAACTATTTTAGGTATATATTTTAAAATAAGATTATTACAGATGCTGTTATTCACATAAATGAGATCAACTCTGAGGCCAAATGTTAATGCTTTCCATTTTACTTTAATAATTCATAAAATAAAATGCTATCACTGGTGCCTAAGTTCCCTTTATTCTTGGCACTGATAAAATGTTATCTCTTTCAAATGATCAAAACATGGTTATTTTGAATACGGATCCATTCTGCTTCGGTTAAAGTAGTACATCAGAATAGAAAGTATCTTAACAAATTTCCTTGAAATTCACTGTACTTCACTCCTCTTTTTTTTGAGACAAGAGTCTCTCTCTGTCACCAGGCTGGAGTGCAGGGGCATGATCTCGGCTCACCGCAATCTCCGACTCCCTGGTTCAAGCTATTCTTCTGCCTTAGCCTCCCCAGTATCTAGGATTATGCACCACCATGCCCAGCTAATTTTTGTATTTTTAGTAGAGACCTGTATTTTAGGTGTGTTTTTCACCATGTTGGCCAGGATGGTCTCAATCTCCTGATCTGCCTGCCTCAGCCTCCTAAAGTGCTGGGATTACAGGCGTGAGACACTGTGCCTGGCCTACTATTCTGAAATGAATTTAAAAAAAAGAAGAAGGAGGACTCAAACAATTATAATGTATCTAAATATCTGATTCTTTTTGATTTCAAGGCTTGCCGTCTGAATCCTGCATTGGCGGATGAACTTCACTCTTTACTTATTCGTCAAAGAATCTAGACCACAATGTATTTCAACAAAGATCATCCATGCTAACACCTCACAATGTGTGTATTTTTACAGTAGCTATGTTTGCTTATTTTGCACATTGCAAATTACACTATCCTGGGTATTTTACAGGTGACATGTTACTTCGTTCTTGAATTTGTACACTGTTAAGTTTTGCAACTTCCCTAGATACAGGGTCAAATTGCTGGAAGAATCCTCAGAAGTCCACCTCTTAGCCTACAGACTGGCCTAGACAATATCAACTATGAAAACCATTCTATAAAGCAACTATCTTTTTCCTTTCTTAAATACCGAGTCTCCAAAAAGACTTAGTATAGCTTTAGTTTAATAAGTTCAGAAGTAGAAATGATACAAACTTATTTAAAAACATCATTTGAAAGTTTAACTCTTTAAATTTGTCACTTATTTAGTTTTGTGAATTTTGAATAATACCATTTGAATTTTGTTTTAGTCATTAAAAATTTTTAAATGTAAATTCACAAAACTAAATAAGGGTAAAAGTAAAGAAACTTAAATAAGTGTGTGTAGCATTTCTACTTCTGAAGTTACTAAAGCTAAAACTGCACTAAGTCTTTTGAGACATCCTCTATTCTTAAAAAGGTCCATAAATCATTGGCTAATTTATTCCATATAAACTTCAAAAAAGTGGGTTATAAGACACTGCTTTAGACTCTTGCCCCTCCAAATCTTCTCTCAAAGATCTGAATTGAATGAGTGAAACAACTGCTACATACATATGCAGAATGTGTAAGAAACAAAAAACCAACTGCTATATGAAAATATTGTTAAGATAAAGCAAGTTATTTCTTTTTGCTTCAGCTCATTTTCTACATTTTTAAAACACTGTGGAAAAAACCTCAATGAAATCATCAAGAAGAACTACAACTAAATATTGTTAAACTAGCAAAAGGCTTTCCTTACATAGATTACATCTATGAAGGCAAAAGGTGACGCTAAAAACAGTAAGATTCATACGCCTAAGATTATACAAAGCTATCCATTTGTGAAACAAAGACACATACTGAAAATAGGTCGCAAAGATATTTTAACTATCCCTATTTTATAAACACTAACGACGTGACTTTATTTTATAAATCACAACCATCCTGACAGTGGATTTAAACAAGATTTTTTTTAGTAACGGGAAAAGGCAATGAACATGGAGGCGATAGTCACTAAGAACTGCTGAATGGCAGAACACTATTTGCTCCAGCTTTATGTTCTGGCTTGTCTATATTGCTTGAACTTCATTTTGTCTTTATATTAAGGGAAGAAATTTCAACAGATTCAGGTTTGAGATACCCTCAAAAGGTAATGTATTTCTGTCTCAAATCTCTTTCTTAATACCATCCATGTAAGTTTCCTTCAACGACTTGAAGATCCAATTTCCCAACTAGTATTCTTTTCCACACTTAATCCAGTTCCTAAAGATTCTTTAAGAACCTTTAAGAATCTTAGCCAGGTACAGTGGCTCACTCCTGTAATCTCAGCCTTTGGGAGGCAGAGGTGGGCAGATCATCTGAGGTCAGGAGTTCAAGACCAGCCTGGCCAACATGGTGAAACCCTGTCTCTACTAAAAATACAAAGATTAGCTGGGTGTGGTGGCAGACACCTATAATCCCAGCTACTTGGGAGGCTGAGGCAGGAGAATTGCTTGAACCCCTGAGGCGGAGGTTGCAGTGAGTCAAGACCGTGACATTGCACTCCAGCCTGGGTGACGAGCGAACTCTGTCTCAAAAAAAAAAAAAAAAAGAAAAAAAAATATCTTAAAATAGGAACGTAATAAAAGATTGGCCCTAGGTAAAGAGCACTTTTTAAAGATGGGTTTCAGAAATCATAAACTTGGACATATGCCATATATGGTAACATGCTGTGCTTAAATGTTTTCCATAAATCCAATGCGGAATTTAAAATTTCAGTTTACTGTAGTTACCATGAAGCTGATGTTCTGGCACAAGTGAGCCCCTGCAGTTTACCACTGCTGACGACAGTAGTAAATCCCTTAACCTGTGAGTGTGGTGAATCTGTAACATGACTCTCTCGTCTTTCTCCCTCACACACCCACACCCACACCTTCTCTAAGATTCCTTCTAGCTGGTATCTCATGGAAAACAACAATTTATCATTAATACAGAGGAGACAAAATAATAGTGATGTTTCTCATTTGCAATACTAACAGCTACAGTTTAAATGACAGCATAGAATTATGCCGAAAATGGACATTTCTAATAATTGTATTACGGTAAGTTCTTTGGACTTGACAACTTCACATTCTTCTCTTCCTTGAATGTATTTTATCTGGTCTTTTCCATGGTCTTTTGAAGGATAATTTTCATCAATAGCCAACTTTGGGTATTTCTTTTAAGTGTCAAATATCATAGTTTGAAAAAAGTGTAAAAAAGCTATAACTAAAAAAATCTTAAGGATAACATTTTGGCTTACCAATTTTTAATCATCTACCTTTCAGAACTTGGCTTCTTTTTTTTTTTTTTGAGACGGAGTTTCGCTCTTGTTACCCAGGCTGGAGTGCAATGGCGCGATCTCGGCTCACCGCAACCTCCGCCTCCTGGGTTCAGGCAATTCTCCTGCCTCAGCCTCCTGAGTAGCTGGGATTACAGGCACGCGCCACCATGCCCAGCTAATGTTTTGTATTTTTAGTAGAGACGGGGTTTCACCATGTTGACCAGGATGGTCTCGATCTCTTGACCTCGTGATCCACCCACCTCGGCCTCCCAAAGTGCTGGGATTACAGGCTTGAGCCACCGCGCCCGGCCCAGAACTTGGCTTCTTATCAAGAAGTTGGCAGGTATGATACATATATTACACGTATATAATCCGGCATGTGTTATATACATATGTATATGGTATCTTTCAGTGATTCAAACTGAATTTTTACCTTTTAATTGTTTACTTGTTTTGTTTTCAATATTCTTGGGGATTAGAGAGGGGAAGCTATTATCATTGCATAATAGATGATGAAACCAGGAAAGTTAAGTACTTGTCCATGGCCCCGGTATGAATAACAACAAAAAATCTCTACTCTGGATCTCCCCAAATGCCCCTGTGGTCTAAAAGGCTTGATGATACAACCAAGTCCCTGAACTGGCTGCCCCCCTCTTTCCACCCCCGCCCCCGTCTTAGTCCTGCCCATACTCCCAGGGTCAGCTTCCATCGCTCCTCCCTAATGCCTCTCTTCAAGCACTGATTGGCTCTTTCTGCTCACTAAGAATCATGTATTTCACATATTTACTTTTTGCCTGGAGAAAGGCAGCAAACTTTAAAAACGTCCCTGCAGAAGTAGTTAAGTGCATAGCGTTTTCTATAAAAAGGCATTCGATAAATATTTGAACTGCCTGTAGAGTTTCAATGTGTTTTTTTGAGATATAAGCATCTTAAATATCATAGAGTGCTGTGATTCATTTTTATATTTTATTGCTTTGAATGCTCAAACTATGGGAAATCTTTGGTAAAAATAAAGACAATAAAATCTTCACAATAACTTTACACAAAGCATTGCACAACAATGTTCTTCAATACACATGAAATAATATAAGAATGTTCACAATCCTCAGTGAGGAAATTAACTGTACAATATTCATAGTTCATTTTAAAACAACATCTTCTCATAAATATTTAAAATACTTCCTAAGTTCTCACATATTAACATTTGTATTTCAATCAGTATGTTGTTCTTTAAAGTGTTTATATTAAATAAAAATCAATAGAAGTTTTTTTCTGTTGCTTACCACAGCATAAGTCCCGTCCTCCCCAATTCTGCTTATTTCACATAAAACTAGAGGGAGGTAACCAAAATAAAAATCAGTATGGTTCTCATTCAGGCCCTCTGTGGAAAAGAGGAAAATGTTTCATGTCTATTATTACACAGACATTTTTCTGGTGGTTTATTTGTGCAGTCTCAAACTTGACCAGCTTTAAGTTGATCTAAATGAGTTCTCAGCTCAGGACACAGTTCAATTAGCAGCAGTTCCATCAGCACCTGAACCAAGAAAGAAGGAAAAGAAGTCGAAAAATGTGTTTTTTTTCTCCAAGGGTTTATTCAAAATAAAGATCTGCATCTAAGAGAAAAGTCTAATTTTAGGTCTGAAATGATCTCAGTAAACAAATAACTCTCAAACGGTACTTAATATTGTTAACTATAATCAAAGAGATGACTGGGACAGTTGGCTTTGCTGAAATAAGAAAACCAAGCAGTTACGCAGCAGTGCTGTATCAAAAGTCAAGGGAAAATGGGCGAGGTGGCTCACGTCTGTAATCCCAGCACTTTAGGAGGCCCAGGTGGGTGGATCACCTGAGGTCAGGAGTTAGAGAGCATCCTGGCCAAGATGGTGAAACCCCAAATCTACTAAAAATATACAAATTAGCGGGGCATGGTGGCAGGTGCCTGTGATCCCAGCTACTCAGGAGGCTGAGGCAGGAGAATCACTGGAACCCAGAAGGCAGAGGTTGCAGTGAGCTGAGATCATGCCCTTGCATTTCAGCCTGGGGGACAAGAGCAAAACTCTGTCTAAAAAAAAAAGTCAAGGGAGATGACTAGCATGTGAGAATCAGAGTGCTGCAGCCACTGCCGTCTATGTTTTTCCTGACCAAATGAAGAAGCAGACAAAATGATGCAGAAACCCCCCTGAGCTTTAATTTACTCACATATAACAGGTGCTTATTGGCTCTTGTTTCCTGCAATGCATTGAATATTTTTATAATACCATGGCGGGCATTTTGCTGTCCAACAAGGCTCTGAAGCATATCTGAAAAATTAAGTTTATATTCTGTGCTGCTATTGATAAAGTGCTCAGTGCATGGCTTTGTAGTGAAAGGAATATAACACTGTACACATACAATCAATAAAGACATGGAGGCAAGAGAAACACGAATGTTCAGTTCTCTCAAATGCTTCAGGAGAGAATTTTCAATATAAGGCATTTATACAAATTACAATTTTAATATTTTGCAACTACTAATTTTAATAATTAAAGTGTTAGTATTTTGCTAAAAATTAAGCTCTCAAAACACTATACTTTAGCTGGATTTCTAAAATACAAAATTTATTATCTATTCTAAAACATTTTTCAAGTTCTTAAGATTCTCAGTATAGCTTCTTAGCAAGTGACAAAACATGGCTGAAAAGAGTATGATCCTTTTTTTTCATTGCAAAGAATGTTTCCGGCAAGACATAAATGAAAAACACCCCAGTGGGGTTAACATTCCCTCATGATCTCTATGCTTTTCAGGGTAACAGCCCAGGCCTCACCTGGAATGTTTTCAAGCAGCTTTTGCCGTGCTCTCTGTTTCGTTCCCTGACTTCGCTCTTCGCTTCTGATTGTGGTCGGTGGTGCCAACTTCCCATCTGGCCAAAAAGCATCCCGGAAAATACTGATGTAGTAAACCAACATTTGCTCACTGAAAATCCAGTTGACTGTGTCCCGGATTTGTCTTTTAAGAGAAAAGGATTTCTTGGATGAGGTTTTTAAAAATTGCGTACTCTGTGCTCAAAAGGCACTTACCAATGGGAAGGTTAAGACACAGCCTGATCTAAGTGATTGATGAATAGACTAGGGATTGGAGTTTTAAGCCCCGGCTCTGAAAGTTATTGTTATCATTATCATTATTTTTGAGACGCAGTCTCGCTCTGTCACTCGGGCTGGAGCGCAGTGGCAGGATCTCCACTCACTACAACCTCCGCGTCCTGGGTTCCAGCGAGCCCGAGACGCTGGGATTACAGGCGTGTGACACCAGGCCCGGCGAACTTTGTGTTTTTAGTAGGGATGTTGGCCAGGCTGGTCTCGAACTCCTGACCTCTGGTGATCCACCCGCCTTGGACTCTCAAAGTGCTGGGATTACAGGGGTGAGCCACTGCTCCAGGCCTGTTTTTTACTTTGGTAATACTGCATGACTGTTTATTCCTGGAGCTCACTTTGTCATGGGCACCAACTTCTCCAAATGTTGGCTGTGTAGCACCTTTCAATCTACAAAGACAAGAACCGAGAGACTGATTTGTCTGAAGACGGCAACATTTCCATGAAATGTTTCAAGGTGAAAACATAAATCCATTTAAAGAGTGTCGGAAGTGGTCTGGAAAACCTCCCTGAGATCCTGAAGTCCTGCAGAAGGACCAGGCTTTCCACAGCTCTTTTAGTGTTGCTAGGGCAGTAATGCTGGGCAGGATACTCGGATCCAGATGAAGCACTTCATATGCCCATGAGGGTAGAAAAAAGACAGTTCCTTTCAAAGATACACTGCTATCTGGCCAATTTCAAAATTCCACAAGAATGAAAATTGGGTGGCAGACATTTGACTTGCGGAGTTACACGTTTTATTTGGTTACCCAGGTCTTCCATACAACCCCATTTCTTTAGTCAGAAGTCAAATTCTAGCCAGTTACAGGTCCTCTGCTGTCAAGAGACAACTACACACAGTTCAAAGAGCCCAAGAGTAGTTGTGAGGTTGGGAGAAGAAAGCCTCTCCATGGAAAAGGAGAAAAGAATCATCTTAGACTATCTGTGCCAGAAAGAGCTCCAATTTCAAACTCAATTCAGGAATAATAATAAATCAAAAAGCCTATTAAGAATCTGACTTCCAACCAGAATTTTAAATGGACAATATGAGGTTTTCAGAAATAGTATCTGAAACAGATGTTTCAAGTCCAATACTTTGCAGATAGTAGGTCACTACTGAATGTACATCTGAACTCTACTATGAGTCATTAACAGTCTGTAACTGCACATCTCCTATATTATTCTCTGTATTTCTTGGAACTGTGCAATTCAAATCTAGACCATATAAGTTTATTAATTAATGGAACTTGTGGTTTAAAAAAGAATTTGCTAGGCAGGGCATGGTAATCCTAGCACTTTGGGAGGCCGAGGTGGGTGGATCACCTGAGGTCAGGAGTTCAAGACCAGCCTGACCATCATGGTGAAACCCCATCGTTAAAAAAAAAAAAAAAAAAAAAAAAAAAAGAGAGAGAATCTGCTGACCTGCCTGCCTTCCTTCCTAAAATTTCAGTTTACAATTTGAGATTAGGAAGTGACTCTTAATAAAGGTCATCATCTAAGTATTTTTTACCAATTTAGATCTTTCTATCAGCTGAAACCTGTCCGTTGCTTTGGAAGCAATTCTAGCATGTGAAATTTTAGTTATTACAAGGCAAGAGACACACACTGTGCTCCTGCTTAATTTCATGAGTCATCATCTGCTGAAGACAAAAATAGCAAAGAGCCATGTGCTCCATGATTCTCTACCTGATAAAAAGCCCACTGAAATGAACAGCCTGGAAATTCTCTCCACGTGCTCTTCTCCATCCCCATGAAAATAACTGCCTGACGTACCCACCACTCACAACCTGCAGCTGCTCATTTTATAATTAATAGGAGCAAGGAAAGTATGCATGATTTGCTGAAACTGAAAAGGAAAATAAATTAGCAAGTCTTGAGTACTAAGAAAAAGAAGACCATTCTAGGAATTTCTTTTAATTACAGGTGCATGCACCACCATGCCCGTCTAATTTTTATATTTTTAGTAGAGACGGGGTTTCGCCACGTTAGCCAGGCTGATCTCGAACTCCTGACCTCAACTGATCTACCTGCCTTGGCCACCCAAAGTGCTGGGATTACAGGCATGAGCCACCGCGCCTGGCCTTTTTTATCGGGAATTTCTTTATCTAAGGCTTGTCAATACAAAAGAGGTTTGCCTTAGACTAAGACAAAAAAATTAAGCAGGCCATTTTTTCTGAGTAAAACAAAAGCCTATGATATTAAGGTCAACTAAACAAGCCTCTGATGGGCAACTAAAACTGTTTTTTTTTTTGAGAAAGGTCTCACTTTTTCATCCAGGCTGGAATGCAGCAGCTCACAGCAGCCTTGACCTCCTGGGCTCACGCAGTCCTCCCGCCTGAGCCTCCTGAGGAGCTGACATCACAGGCACGCACATCTACCACATCTGGCTAATTTTTAAAATTTCTGTAAAGATGGAGTCTCACCATGTTGCCCAGGCTGGTCCTGAACTCCTGGGCTGAAGCAATCTGCCCGCCTTGGCCTTCCAAAGTGTTGGGATTACAGGCATGAGACACTGTGCCCAGCCAACTAAAACCATTTTTTTTTTTTAAACCTTAGAAGTAAACTTTAGTTTCTGACCACAAGGAAAATATAAAAAAGAATAGCAAATGTTCTTTACAATGTTTCCTATCAAAATGTATAACCTTTATATGATGCAACTATCATACTGACCTTGTACAAATGTGTGGCAACTAAATCTTTCACTTGGGAAAAGTTGATAATTTCATCTTAAAGCTTATTTTGTTATACAAAAAAACGATTTAAAATATTTTTTTCTAGAAGTTGACTCTTATTCTGCAGGAAATCATAATGTTTATCTCGTGAAGAATCCTGGGTATAGAGTTACCATATAAAAGATCTTGATAACAGTACTTCCAAATTCCAGGCACAGAGACGAGGCAGGCACCAGGGCAGGAGGCCAGGTTAGGACTGCCAACTGGTCTGGCGACTTCAGACAAGTTACTTGATCTCTTTGGTTCTGCTTCTTTGCCAACAAAATGAGGAGTCAGACTAATCTCTAAGACCCCTTTTCAGGCCTAAATGGATCTAAATAATTCTATTCAACTTCTATTGGCTACATGACTTTGTAGTTATGAAAAATTCCAATAATTTCTTAGAAACTAATATTAATTGACTATGAGTTCTCAAAAACAAACCCAGCATTTTCATAAATGAATGATCAAAATGTGGGTCACTTTTTATGAGCAACATTGAGAACATTCCATGAAAAACCTGTATACATATATAATCCCTTTATGTATATGGATAATATAATATGGTTTAGAATATACATCTGGCTCATACAGTGCTAGATGACAGGGCCACACACACACCCCAATGGACACTCAGATATTAACTAACAAGAAGAATTAGCACTTCAGTGCTACACAACTCTAAAACCTTAATACATGGTCTATATTTTCCTCTAAGTAAACTTTGCCTGCCATGTGATGCTCATCCTACTTTCCTTCTGGCTTAGAGTCTAAACCTTAAACTGATTCTCATTATTTGACATAAAAACATTCTACCCAAGATGCTCAAACTAGTCATCATGATCAAAGGGGAGCTTTACAGAACACAACCTCCTGACCCTCGCCAGCCAGAATGTGGAAGTAGCTCAAGCTTTGATTATCTAATCTGCCATGCATTCTGTGGGAGAAATTCTTTCAGAAATCTACTCTCCTATCCAATCTTAGAATCACATCAGAAAAAGTGAGAGAAAAGATTTTCAGTGAAATCACTGGCTGCTAGATCATAAGGTAACTTGACTATCAAGGCAAAGAGTAGGGCATGGATCCAAATATTAATTTCATACAACTCACTTGTTGATGGTTCTTCCAAAAGTGACCTGAACGAGGGCAATTAATGTTCTTCTCACCCATTTAAACACTAAAATAGAAACCAGAGGAAAATTTTTTATCACAGGGTATCACAATTTGGGACATTTTCATAGCTGTACAAAACATAAATCTTAACACTTAAGATCATTTGAGTCCTGACATCAAGTCAAGGCCATGACATCTGCAGCATGTGAGTCTAGGTTAGCGAAAACTTCTGCTCAGGAAAACTCTTCTGCCTAGGCTTTCATTTTCTACTAAGCAACTGATGAGATGAAACCAGAGTTTTTAGTGTTTCAATGCCTCCCAACAGCTGAGCTCTAAGTGGAAAGAGTACTTCATCTGTCCCTGGGGTATTGACAACATGTCTGTTTTCCACCAGCACACAGTGTAGTTCCTATTTTAGATTTCTGTCTGGCTAGCTGAACACACTTTTTGAACTGCTGAATGAGAAACACCTATAGTCAAATACTTTGAAATATTAATGAACTGATGGGTCTAAGTGTTCCCATCTGAAGCAGAGTTTGCAGATCACTGTGTACTTTTACGTACACTACGCATTTGGGAGAGGGTAAGTGAATGGTGAAGAGCCGGGACCCTGAATGAGAAATGAATTTGGCAGTCTCCTGTGCCACCCCCATAGCAGCAGGGCGTAAGTCACCTTCTCTGAACCCTCATCTGGAAAAGATGGTATTAACATGTGCCTTTCTTTCCATGTGTGTGAAACAGGCTGTGAAGGGTTCTACAAATCTAAACTTTTATTACTAACATAGGGACACATGTTTGTAGGTATAAAAAATGAACATAAACCAACAGGAGGCAAAGAAACGCCATGAGGATATTTTAGGTCTACAAATTGGAACCTAAACCAAAATTTTCATTTAAATATTCACCTCCATCCATTGAAGTGTTTGGCTACTGACATATGAGGAAATGAGAAACTCAGACTCAGTCATAATGGAGCCAAGAGTTCAACACTCTTGCACCCACTAAGGAAAACTAACAATGGCAAATTTACAGACGTCTCTGTACAAGGACAACCACAGAAATAAAATTCATAGAAAACACAGACTTGGTACTAGACTTTAATACACTCCAAAGCCATTTCTAATTTTTTTAATGGCTCAAAATATCCAGTTAAAGTAATATGAATCCTTCATGTCAAGTCTTGGAGTTGGAACCATACCTCAAAAATGTCTTAAACTTTTTCGTGGAATTAGCTGGAATGCTGCCAAGCATGTACACTTGTTCATTTTAGGTTGGCATTTAGGCTGGGATGAGCATGTCTGTCAGTGATGATAACTTCACTTTGCCTTTCTGGGGCAGGAAAGAAGTAGCTCATACCTAGAGGGTCTGAGGACAAGTGCAACTCTAGGAAGAGACCTGACAACTAGTGGTTATTTTTTAAAATAAGCGGGGAGAGGTATTACTAGTCCCTTTTTGTATACTGGAGCAGAAATGAGGTCATTTTGCTACAAGTTTTCTCTATTACTCTATTTACAAAATTTACTCTATTACTTTTCCCTCACCTTCCCCAATCCCTAACACCCACCCCCACCACACACACACACGCACGCACGCACGCACGCACGCACGCACACACCCCTGCACACATTACTCTAAAGGCTTATTTGTTCAAAGCCACAGAGGCAGCTGCAGCAGCATTAGGATTCTGCTGACGGCAAATGATCACATCTCATTATAAATGATGTTCTATTTATTCCCTCTGAAATGCCACTAGCAAAAGCAAATCTGCTCTGAGCAGGCATAGATGGAGGAAGCGCATGCTGCGGACATGGTTAGGAGCCCTGCTCCAGCCAAAACTGGCTCTCACACACCTACCATGTCTCCTAAGCTCTGTACCAACAGCAAAGACAAGAACAATGACGAAGGCTAGGATAGTGTCCCTATTCCCATCAACTCTACAGGAAACTGGGGAGACTCATGATTTAACGGGCCACCTTTCGCCAAAGAAGAGTCAGACTTTAGGTGGATTACTATTTTCTTTGTCTATATTAAATAAACTTAAACATCGCTGTATATATCTTAAAGTGTCTCAAATATTGAAAGGCTACTAGGTTTTTTATCTGAAAGGATTTTTCATATTTTGGATGATATTCCATGACAGATATTTCTTAAATAAGTTATCTTCCATTACTAAAATTTATCTTTGTTCCAACTTTTCATTATTGTAGTTATGCTAAAATATCCTTATATGTAAATCTCTGCCTGCACTTTATAATTTAATTTTGTCTATTGCTTAATGTGAATTACATGTTTGCACCTTATTCTGTAAATCCACTGAAGGCAGAGTCTGTATCTGATATGTTTTTGTTTCCCTACAGAGCTGTATCTAAAACACATGCTCCCGAAGTGTTAGATGACTGACATTACATATTCTCTTAACTCTGGCTCAGAAGGAGAAAAAGGTCAATGACCAAAGAGAGTTCATTCTGGCACTTAACATTTTTCTTGCCTATTCACTCATCAGTGCGTCTATCGAGGCATTTTATTGATCACCTACCACAGATCAGGCATTGCGGTAGATACTGAAGATTAAAAGACACATAAGACATGTTCAAGTTGCACTTGGAATTGTTTCATCTGTTAATAATTCTTTAAGTGACATGTTAAGGGATTTATAAATGAGAAGGGATCCACAGCCCCATTTCCTATGTAAGACCAACTGGTAGCCTACTTCTTTGCCTCAAGGGAAAAGGTGCTAATGTGAATAGACAGAGCCCAGGATATCCACAGTGCACTATTTGGCTGGTTGGTACCATTACTCAATCTTACTCACCCATGCTCTTCTCATTTGCTTCCTCTTCGATGTAGTCAGTGTGACAAAGTATACTGATCCCAAGATTTAGAGTGTTCAGTGTGACAAAGTATACTGATCTCAAGACTTAGAGCGTTGGGGGCTGTCGACATGTGGGCAGAGAGTAGTATCAAGTCCTATTCAAGGCTCAACACTAAGCCATGTAGTCCAGTTTACCTTTCACCAAGGTAATGTTTTTGGGGAGCGGCACTTGTACGACTCTTATGGAAATGAAACTTTGATCCCCATTTTACAATTGCTTTTTTCTACGTACATTGCTCCTTGAGGAATCACTAGCGTAGGATTTGTCAACTTCAGCATTACTGTCCTTTGGGGCAGGAGAACTGCTGCGGAAGCTGTCCTGGGCACTGTAGAATGTTTGGCAGCATCCCAGACTCTACCCACTAGCTGTGCTCCAAGTTATGACTATCAAAAATATTTTCAGACATCACCATATGTCCCTCCCTCCCTCCATGAAGAACTACCGCTCAAGAGGAAAAAACGTAGCTGGAAACTAGGGTGGAGGCATTCCTTGGCCATGGAATTATCCTAACACCGAAACTCACTTTTAACAACAGGGTTCTTCCTGTGCTATGCAAAATAATTTTCTGTATAACTTTTAGTGATAAGGCAATGAAGCCATGCCAAGTCACATAAAAATAAATGTGCAGGATTCTAACCTTCTGTAGTCAGAGGAACATGGTGCAGAGTAAATCGGGATGCTACGCTACATTAGGACAGAGATGATATCTGTCTTGGGGTTGTATATGTAACACAGTATCTGGCTGGCTCACTTTTTCTTTTTTTGAGACAAAGTCTCACTCTGTCACCAGGCTGGAGTGCAGTGGTGTGATCTTGGGTCACTGCAACCTCCACCTCCCGAGTTTAAGCGATTCTCCTGCCTCAGCCTCCCCCGTAGCTGGGATTACAGATGCGTGCCACCACGTCCAGCTAATCTTTGTATTTCTAGTAGAGATGGGGTTTCATCATGTTGGCTAGGATGATCTTGATCTCTTGACCTCCTGATCTGCCCGCCTCAGCCTTCCAAAGTGCTGGGATTACAGGGGTGAGCCACTGCGCCCAGCCCTGGTTGGCTCTTAAAAAGATATGCTGAATGAATGGATGCGTGAAAATACATACATGTCTGATGCATTTCAGCAATAAAGGAATATTAAATGCGGGTGCGTGTTCAATTTTGCATACCGCTTTACTAGCAGATACCACTAATAATAACAAAGGAGCTTACTTCCTCGAAGTTCAAAAATCTCCCCAATCAACATGAAACATGGTTCAGCCAAGGCGTCTTTCCTCCCATCCACATCATCACCATAATCTGACAGGTCACTGTCCTCCTCTGTCTCCTCCTGGGGATACAGCAAAGTCATAGGAAGCAGATAACTTATCCAAGAAAACTGGCAGTTCTTCTCCCTCTTCAAGTGTAAATTCCAAACTATCTGCTCATATTGTAGCCTTTATTCTTCAGTTTTCATGCAGAAACCTATCCATTTTCAACACAGAGGAAAGAATCAGAAAAGTCTGATTCTGGAGCCTTATTCAAGGTTTAAAATAAGCTAATTAAAAAAAAATCTGTCACTGTATCAATAATCAATAAATTAACAGACAATAAAACAGTTTTCTAACCATTTTGAATTTCAAAACTAAGGCTTTTAACTTAATTTTTTAAGTGTTCACTCCCTTAAAACAGCATGAAGTAAATAATTTTAAATTCACGTTTTTGTTTTTTTAACAAACATGCATTTTAAAGTAATTTAGTTATTTTTAAAGCTGTGGCTTAAACTTTTATCCTGTCCTTCAGCTAGTCCCATTTCTTGATCTGCATATCAGCAGGTTTCAGTTCAAAACTCATGATATGCCAGGCACCAGGCTTGTGCAAATGAGTATGATGTGGATGTAGACTTCAGTGCCCACTGCCTTCTGGGGAGACTGAGAGACACACAGGCAGGTGTTACGACAGGGCTGGATGAATGCTGTCATAGAGGTGTAAACATTAGATGCTGGAAGGCAGCTGAGGACGTGCACTGCAATGTCTGCATACAGGTAAGAGCTGAAGTGCCGGCCCAGCCAGGTCTTTGGGAGATACTGATATCAGGCAAGCAGAGGAAGGGACAGGGAAGTCACAGAGGCTGGAAGAGCTCCCTAAAAACTCAGAGCATCACACAAGTCCAGCAACAGCAAACACCTCAAAGGGGCTGAGAAAGGTAAAGACTGAGAGGAAGCCACTAGCACCTTTAGAGTCACTTCACAGAGTGACTGAGCCGTATGTCAACTCCAGGGGTTCAGGAATAAAAGTGAGGTGAGACAGGTAAGCCAGGCAAGTACTGACAGACACATGAAGGAAAGAGGTGGGAGATGCTTGGGGGAATGTGGGTAGATACGTGAACCGGTGCGGGCGTGGGTATGCTCGGTGGGACGTGCTGGCTTCCGCCCCAGCTGAGAATGCTGGAGAACAGCATGCTCCTTTTCACCGTCAGTTTCTGTGTTCAAACTTGTGAAGCAGCCTCCAAGGAAGAGGCAGTGGCATTTGGCAATGGACTGAGGAGAAACCACATTTCAGAGGTGGTCCTGTGCGATTTGCTAGAAGGCCAGGCAAGGGGCCCCATGGTGCGCACAGGAGTGCACAGCCTACTCTGGAGAGAAGTCTGGGGTTCAGAGCATGAGATCAACAGCTCTGGAGGCTCTGTCTCTTCATTCCCTAATCCACATACCACTGCCAGATCATCCTGCTTCAGAATATCTCATGCTTCTTCATGCCTGAGAACACAGCCTAAACTCTCAGCCCGGCATGAACCTCGCCCCTCCCCACTTCTATGCTGTACCTAATCTTCCACTAGAGCACGGCACAAACCGTCCAGTCCAGGCCAACAACCTCCAGCCTGCTCTATAAACACACCCTCCTCTCCTGCACCTTCAGCATGAATCCCCCGCACCCTCCCACGACGGCCTGCACTCTGCCTCTCCAGACCTGAGGACAGGAGCCCCCCTATGTGGTGGGGCTCCTGCAGAACTTCCTACTCACATTTCACTTACCAACTCTGAAGTGGTAAATCCCTCTGTCCTCCCCTGCAAGTCACTTGGAAGAATTAAGATACAGGATTACAAGCAGATGCCTCAAAATGTGACCGTAATAACTAAAAATGGAGGGGCTGGCTTCTCCCCATGAGGAGCATGAGCTTAGTATCTGCTGAAATATGCTACAAAAGTGGTTCACCCTTTAGATGGCTCACCTCCTGGTGGGAGAAGAAGTCGCGAGGAAGTCTTTCCAAAAATGATGATAATGAAAAAGAATTTTTTTTCCCCTGCACATCAATGACCTTGAGGTAGTCAGGAGAAGGGCTCAAGAAGGCATAAAGTGCTTCACTCTGACACAGTCTTTCATCTGAAAGCAGATTCTGTGGAAGAAAGACGATTAACTGCTCCAGTGTGGGAAACCATCTGTGCGGCTGGGGGCTACTGTAAGTAAAGGCGAGTGAGGCAGAGCTGACTGTGATTAATTTACTTTCATCAGACTTCTGAACCTAAAACCACTTCCTTCTCCCCAGAAACAAACTATATAAGATCAATTCTTAATGATCTGAATAGCAAACGATCCTCTCGAGGTTAACTAGTAGTGCCCAAATCCCTCTGCTCATGGGAGATAACCATGCAGACAGAGGAACTCACTTCACTTTGCACCACTTGGTACAACAACAAAAAAATTTTTTTCTGAGACAGAGTCTCGCTCTGCCGCCAGGCTGCAGTGCAGTGGTGCAACCTCGGCTCACTGCCACCTCCAGCTCCCAGATTCAAGCAATCCTCCTGCTCACCCTTCCCAAGTAGCTGGGACTACAGGTGCATGCCACCACACCCAGCTAATTTTTGTATTTTTAGTAGAGACAGGGTTTTACCATGTTGGCCAGGATGGTCTCGATCTCTTTACCTCATTCGTGATCCACCCAATTTGGCCTCCCAAAGTGCTGGGATTACAGGCGTGAGCCACTGTGCCTGGCCAAAAAATTCGTATTTTGCATATAGCTCACAGATCGCAGGTGCTACCACTTATGAAAGACAACTTTCACTCATCTGTGTTTGACCAACTTAAATTTTTGCAAACTACACATGGATCTCTCTAAATTGCCCTTTTATGGTTATGTTCAGACTTCGTACATCAGCTGAAAAAAAACTTTGAGTTATCACATGGTGGTAACAGTTTCATTTCTCTGTGCTGCCACTTTCTAGGCAGTGTGTGTTTGCATAATTATAGAATGGTTTCTACTGGCCCTCAAACTGGAAAGTTCCCAAAGTTCTGTGTGTACTTACCTGGCCTTAGGAGGGAGGAAATCAGAACATAAATCAAGCTGATTTATTTACAAGCAAGTGCTGTAGTAAGACAGCAGAATTAACAATGTGACCACAGAATATTTACACATCTAGTATATAAGAAGTTGGGTTTAATAATAAGTAAAGCTACAGGAACTATCAGCCACATAGGGAGATGGAACACTCAGGAGCCAGCTATGGCTCTGATGACAGAGCTGGGTGGTCGGGGGAGGTTCAGATCTGGTCCAGAGGGGTTGGTCCATGACGGCAACATCCTGTTTGTTTAGATGGCAAATGACGTGACAAACACTATGACCCTCCCTAGAAAAATCACCTCTGAGAGGGCCCAATACTGCCACGCTGGGGACGAGGGGTCCACGGAGCACCATCAGCCTTCCTGTACCCTGCAGAAGACTGGCCTACAGGTGGGCAGGCCCTGCCATCGCCACTGAGAAGGAGATTAAGAGGGATGGGCAGTGCGTCTACTGCCCTCGCTGTCCCTGAATCCTACAGACAGTCCTTATTCGTTTTTCAGAATTAAATGGTCAGTTCAACTTGTATGTGATGGTGGATCAGAAGGAGCAAGATATTCTCCTATCTTGATTTCATTAATCTACTCTCTAACATTATTTTACAAAATAGCAGGATATGATATTAACGGTTAAGTCTCAAAGTTAATATAATCAGTATATTATTAACAGGGAAATCCTTATGGATGTAAATCTTTGGCCTTAAATTATATTCAATTATTATGGAAAACAACTGAAACATTTCAACAGCAAAACACACAAACACAATAATCCCATTAAAAAGTGGGCAAAGGACTTGAATAGACTCTTTTCAAAAGAAAACATGAAAATGGCAAACAGGTATACGAAAAAACGATTAACATCACGAATCAGGGAACTATAAATCAAGGCCAGGAGATACCATCTCACGCCAGACGAAAGAAAAGAAGTGTTGGTAAGGATACGGAAAAAAGGGAACTCTTGTACACTATTGGTGGGACTGTAAATTAACACATTCATTAAGAAAAGTGGTGTGGAGGCGCTTCGAAAACTTAAAAATGGAGCTACTAAATGATCCAACAATGTCACTACCGGATATATATCCAAAGGAAATGAAATCAGTATGTCAAAGAGAGATCTGCATTCCCATGTTTACCGCAGCACTAGTCACAGTAAAGAGGCAAGGCACAGAATCAACTTAGGTGTACAGCAGATGAATGAATAAAGAAAATGTGGTATACGTACATCAAGCTTGTCCAACCCGCAGCCTGTGGGCTGCATGTGGCCCAAAACAAAACTGTAAACTTTCTTAAAACATTATGAGAATTTTTTGTGATTTTTTGTCTTAAAGCTCATCAGATATTGTTGGTGTTAGTGTATTTTATGTGTGGCTCAAAACAATTCTTCTTCCACTGTGGTCCAGGGAAGCCAAAAGGTTGAACACCCCCGGTATACCTGATGGAGTATTTTTCAGCCATAAAGAAGAATGAAATCCTGTCAATTACAACAACATGAATGAACCTGGAAGACATGAAGTATCAAACCAGATACAGAAAGACAAATACTGCATGATCTCACTCATCTGTATAATCGGGAAAAAAAACTGATCTATTAGGAGTAGAGACGGGTGGGTACCAGAGACTGGGGAGGAAAGGATGGGAGAGATTGGCCAATGGCTAGAAAGTTACAATTTCACAGGAGGTTAAGTTCTGGTGTTCTACTGCTCAGTAGGGTGACTATGGTTAACAGAAAGGTATTATATATCAAAGAAGAGCTAGAAGAAAGGTTTTTTAACATTCTCACCACAAAGAAATGATAAATGTGGCTGGGCACAGTGGCTCACGTCTGTAATCCCAGCACTCTGGGAGGTCGAGGCAGACTGGTGACCTGATGTCAGGAGTTCGAGACCTGCCTATACAACATGACGAAACTGTCTCTACTAAAAATACCAAATTAGCCAGGGATGGTGGCGTGAGCCTGTAATCCCAGCTACTGGGGAGTTGAGGCAGGAGAACTGCTTGAACCTGGGAGGTGGAGGCTGCAGTGAGCTGAGATTGCGTGATTGCACTCTAGCCTGGGCAACAGAGCCTGGAGTCTGTCTCAAAAAAAAAAAACAAAAAAACTTCATATATATATATATATATTTGTGTGTGTGTGTGTGTGTGTGTGTGTGTGTGTGTGTGTTTGTGGTGTGTATTATATAAATGCATGAGACGATAGATATGCTAACTACTGTTATTTGATAACATGTACATATATCAAAACATCAAACTGTACCTCATAAATATGTACAAGTGCAACGCCAATTTAAAAATTAAAGAATTCTTTAAAGGATACAAATATGTAAAGCATTTTTCTTTTAAGTCTCAGAATTTCTACTTCTACTGCATAGGCAAAACATGTTTTATAAGGCAAAGTTCCATGCCTCTGAGAACTTTAGGACTTCAAGTTCCATGGTTTGATTAACAATTATACTCTGAATATAGATGGTGCAGTAAAAGAAAAAACAGTGGTTGCTACTGAGGATAGCATACCTTTGTCTGGCCTTATTATTTAAAAACAGACTGATAGAAAATAATAAATTGTTTAAAGGAAATTAAGAAAATATCTTCAGGGCCTTGGAGTAGGAAAAGGTTTCTTAATACACACAAAAAGCATTAACCATAAAATACAATAAAATAAATGATAAAGTGGGCTAAATTAAAACTGAGAACGTATGTTCATTAAAAGAAATCATTAAGAGAAGGAAAAGGCAATCCATAGAGAGGGGGACAATATTTGTAGCACATAAGATCTACAAGGAACTCATATTCAGAACACAGACAAACCCATAAAGCAAGAGGAAAGGATGAGCAGTAGCACAATAGGAAAGTAGACACAACTTTACCAGGCACTTCACCCAAAGAACCATCCACATAGGCCAGTAAACATATAGAATGGTACTCAACAGAATTATCCATCAGGGAAATGTAAATCAAAACCACAATGAGGCCGGATGTGGTGGCTCACGCCTGTAATCTCAGCACTTTGGTAGGCTGAGGCGGGCAAATCACCTGAGGTCAGGAGTTCGAGACCAGCCTGGCCAACATGGTGAAACGCTGTCTCTACTAAAATACAACAATTAGCCAGGTGTGGTGGCACGCGCCTGTAATCCCAGCTAATCAGGAGGCTGAGGCAGGAGAATCGCTTCCACCTTGGAGGCAGAGGTTGCAGTGAGCCAAGATCATATCACTGCACCCCAGCCTGGGCAATACAGCAAGACTGCCTAAAAAAAAAAAAAACAACCCAAAACACAATGAGATACCACTACACCCAAAATGGCTAAGAAGAAAAAGACAAAAAATAAGTGTCAGTGAGGATGTGGAGCAATCAGAACCCTTACTGGGGAGAGTGTAAAACCTGCTATGACCATGATGAAAAACTGAAACATTCTAATCTCTGGCATCAGCCGACATATATCTGCCAAAAGACAAGTACTAAAAGTTTATAGAAGCACTCTGTAAAACCTCAGAGTGGCTCATCAACGATGGAATGAATTTGGAACGCGGCATATTCACACAACGAAAACCTCTCACGGCAACGAAAATCAATCACCTACAACTAAGATGACACTACAGACAAGTCCTATGAAAGTAACGAGTAAAAGTCGTCAGAAACGAAGGAAACCACACTAGACGGTTCCATTTACAGGAAGTTCAAGGACAACTGTCAGTAATCTTGCTGGAAGTCAGGGCAGCAGTTACCTTTGGTGGGGCTGCTGGTGATGATCAGTTTGCTGTAATGGGTGCTAGTTAAATGGGTGTGTTCAGTTTGTGAAACGGAGAGAGTTATACACTTACATGTATTTACATATATATATATATTTTTTTTTATTTTAATTAAAAAAAAACACAAGACTTTTTTTAGCATCTGGCGTGGCTTGTGAGAACAAAAAGCAAACAGTTTGACCCCAAATAACTAATTTTTTCTCTCATATCCCACATTTTTCACTTGCTTACCTGTAAAAACTTATTTAATTGATTCTTTGACTTTTCCATAAACTTTTGATCTATAGATTTGAAAGGCAGCTTGCTAAGAGAAGGCAACTGGACTTTTTTTAAAGAAGGGACGCACTGTAGGGGGAAAAAGAAAATATTAGTATTTTGAAGTTACAGTTTAATCTTAAAAAAAGATTCAGAAAAATAATTAGAACAAATCAAACATCCTCCTCCTGTACTTGTTCCTCTGAGGTGAAAACCTGCCCGTTTTAATCAGGCTGGAAGAATCGGGAGGAATGAAAGCTTTGACGGAAGAAGCTAAAGCACATCCGCAAACCTACAGATCCCTGGGTGCCGGGAAGTCACGAGGCCAGGCTGGTAAGCGGGAACTGCACACCATGCAGAGTGGCACATGACGTGACGAATGGAAACAGCTCGCAGAAAGTATTTCACCTAGAGGTGTTGTGTTTATAACATCTCTGTGAAAAGCTAAAGTTAACAAAAGAAAACAATGGAAACAAAGGAAACTTGGGTTGTAGCTCTATTACTGCCTTTTTTTTTTGACACAGGGTCTCACTCTGTCACCCAGACTGAGTGCAGTGGCGTGATCATGGCTCATGGCAGCCTTGATCTCCCAGGCTCAAGCGATTCTTCCACCTCAGCCTCCCAAGTAGCTGAGACTATAGGCATGTACCACCAGGCCTGGCTAACTTTTAATTTTTTGTACAGACAAGGTCTATTTTGTCCAGGCCAGTCTCAAACTCCTGGATACAAGTGATCCTCCTGCCTTGCCCTTCCAAAGTGCTGGGATTACAGGCAGGAGCCCCCACTCCCAGCCTTATTACTGCCGCTCAGTGGCAAACTACAGATTAACAAAACGTATTCATAGTATGAACTGTATTAAGTCCTCCCTTCTACCAGATACTGTGCTAGAAGCATAGCATGTATTATTTCATCCTTATAACAGCTCTATGAAATTTCAGAGAAATCAAACAGGCAGTGAGAGTTAGAAGGGAAGACTAAAATAACTAAGTTCCCAAAAAGGTGCTTCCTGTCACAGTTGTTGATAGGAAGGGTTCTCACAACAGGAAAACTCACACCATAGGAAAGGGCAGGGGTAAGGGAATAGCTCAGCCATCAGTCCAGAGAGAAGGAAAGATGGCAAAGAGGACAGGCGTGGACTTTCATGTTTGTTCCTTTTAATGCTTCCATTTAATTGTTTTGACTGACTAAGTACATTTTACTTTCCAAAGACATTTTATTTCAAAATTTTCCCTCAACTCTTTTTCCTCCTGTTTTGATACTAAACTCTGGTTTCACAATAGTTTGTCACAGAGAAAACACCACATTTTTCTGTAGTATCAATTTTACTCAACAACTTTGGGGAAATTCATTGTTATGTTGAGATAAGTTTTTGCTTTCCACAATTAAGGTGACCAAAGGTCATCTGAGAAATGTAGCATGCATGACATTCGGTTTTGGTCACTATCCTTAAAAAGCAGTTGAAGAAATTACAGTATTTAGTGATGAAAACAGGCTTAAAAATCACTCTGGAGACAAGGTTAAAGGAAACACACATTTCATTTGTAGAAGAGGAGTCTGAGAGGTGCCCATGAGGTTTTGTAAAGGAGCAGCGTGGCTTCAAACCGTGCTTTTAAAACTTGGTTTTCCTTCCTCCGTAATCTCAAGATGTAACTTTAAGACAAGCTGCATATGTGTTTCCTTTCGTTTTGAAATACTGGCTGGGAATGTGCTGTGAACCTCCACTCCCTTTTTCCCCATCCCATGCTCCCATGCTTTGTGCACATTTATTTATCCACATGCTTGTTAAGTGCACACCACACTCCTTATCTGGTCATCTATTTCCTTAGAAGCTTCAAGGGCCAGATCCTGATATGGACCAGACACCTCTGGCCACAATGGTGCCAGCCGCTTCACCAGATGTAACAATAATTCAAGACGAGCCATACAGCAGGTCACGCCACCTGACACCTCCTAGTCCCACTGCCTCTTCTGCATTCCAAACCCTCTCTTTAAAATCCCCTGTGTTCCCTCCACAATTGAAGGGTAGAAATTTTTATTTTTATTTGTTGAGATGGAGTCTCGCTCTGTCGCCAAGGCTGGAGTGGCGTGGCGTGATCTTGGCTCACTGCAACCTCCACCTCCTGGGTTTAAGTGATTCTTTATCCCCAGCCTCTCGAAAATCTGGGACAACAGGTGTGCACCACCATGCCCAACTAATTTTTTGCATTTTCAGTAGAGACAGGGTTTCACCATGTTGGCCTGGCTCAAGTGTTCCACCCATCTCGGCCTCCCAAAGTGCTGGGATTATGAGTGTGAACCACCACGATTGGCTGAGGATGGAAATTTTTAGAAATAATTTTGCCCGCTCCTCCCTTTGCTAGCATGGATAATAAAATCTCGCTTTCTTTTTATCACACATTGCTCTTATTATTATGATGGGTTTCTTTCTACAAGCAGCAAGCAGCTGGACCATTTGACAGTTATAGTTTCACCAGTATCAGTTCACGCTGAGCAGGAGAAAAATGGAAATGGACACAAATTGAAGCAGAACTGCTGGGGAAAAAGGCAAGGGTCCATAGTAGAAGGAGAATTAGAGAAGACGGCAATTCCTCAGGAAAAGTAGGAAGAATAATCTACAAGTAAGATTCTATTAATAATCTTGATTTGGTCACTATGTACATGTCCTATGACAAGTCAGTTAAGCTCTGGGATCAGTTTCCCTCATCTGTCAAACAAAAGATTTAGATTAGTGGCTTTCAAACATTTTAACCGAAACTCACAATAGGAAATGCATGCTACATTGCAACCCGTAATTCACATGCATATATACATATACATAAATAAAACTGAAACCAAAGTTCTACGAAACAGTGCTCATTACTACAACTGCTACTACCAAAAACACAATGAAGTTTACTATATGTGCCACACATTCTTCTAAATGCTTTATATACATATATTCCCTTCATTCTCCGAACAACCCCACAAGGCAGGCACTATTAGTATTCGGTTTCACTAATAAGGAAAAAGAGGCAAAAAGCAAATGAGTGATAAATCCCAGGTCAGGCCACGTGCAGTGGCTCACACCTGTAATCCCAGCACTTTGGGAGGCCAAGGTGCATGGATCACCTGAGGTCAGGAGTTCAATACCAGCCTGGCCAACATGGTGAAACCCCATCTCTACTAAAAATACAAAAATTAGCTGGGTGTGGTGGTGCACACCTGTAATCCTAGCTACTCAGGAGGCTAAGGCAGAAGAATCGCTTGAACCTGGGAGACACAGGTTGCAGTGAGCTGAGATCGCACTATTGCACTCCAGTCTGGGCAACAGAGCAAGATCCCGTCTCAAAAAATATCCATCCATCCATCCATCCATCCATCCGTGTATCTCAGGTCACACAGCCACGAAAGGCAGAGCTGGGATTCAGAGCTGAGCAGTCTAGTTCTAGAGGCTGTGCTCCGAGCACTGCACCTTACTGCCTCCCTTGTATATGGGACAGAATCCAATGCAGTTGGTTCTTTCTACGGCTGCAACTCACAACCAATTTCACTACCATCAATGGATCACAACCAGCAGCTGGTTTTGAAGCTGCCAGTCCTGAGAGACCTAGATGATCCTTAGGTGTCTTCCAGCTCTCCTGCTCTCTGGCAATTTACAGTGAAAATCAGGCAATTATCTGTCCTGATGGACTTAGGCTAGATTAGATGGTTTGATCTGTGACTAAATTTCCAAATGTCAGGATGAAAATGCCACTGTGCTAGTATCAACAGCAAAGAAAGACGATTAATCAGTTTTTTAATGTGCAAAACCTGAAACAAGCTCTCCTGCAGTAATTCTAGAATCCTGCGTTCATGAGTATTCATACCTCACTGAGTTTCCGGTGTAAATTCTGAAACTCGCTGAGCCTTCTGGGGACTGTCCAGTTCTTAGTTTCAACTCCTCCAACTTCTTGTAGGCTTACCATGACAAAGTAACATGGCAACTGCTCACCATTCTCTTCTGTAACCTTGGGGAACACATCAAAATCGATACTTAGAAAAAGCATGGCGAGTGAATGTGGAAGAAAGATTTGTAAGTGTCCCCCTAAGGAGGTTTCCCTCCCCCTGGTGTACCCTGCAGGATCCTGGAACTGTGAGTATTATGGATTTTACACTAGCAACTAAGTTACGTAGTATGGCACAGCAGACCTTAAAACAGGGTTATTTCCTGGGTGGGCCTAACCTAAAAGCAGAGAGTTTTTGCTAGCCAGTAGTACAAAAGGAAGTCAGAAAGATTCAAATTCCAAGAAGGAAGCCAGCAAGAAAACAGAGACCTCAGTTCTAGGACCAAAGGAACTGAATTCTGCCAACAATCTGAATAAGCTGGGAAGTGGGTTTTACTTAGTCTCTAGACAAGACCTTAGTCTGGGAAACAGACTTGTGATACAACCAGCAGGGAGCCAATGAACCTGTACTAGACTCAGACCTATAGAGGTGTGATCAATAAATGGGTGTTGCTTCTGGTATGAAATGTATTTCACAGGAAAAGAAAACGAATACAGCAGGCTCATCCTGTGTTACTTTGAAAAGACAAATTAACAGCAAGCAAACAGGCATCAAAAACATCAGAAACTCTTGGAGAAGGATCTCACATGCGCACGCGTGCACGCACACACGCACACACACCCACCCACCCACCCACACCCACCCATAATCCATAAGAGGCCACTACTACGTAGGGAACCAGCCCTACATCACCTGTGGGTACCCTGTGTTTGGTGGGACAAAGGAATGAGAAAAAGACAGATTGAGAGAGATAGTGGGACCAGAGGGCTATCACTCATTACTCTGGAGGAGGCAGTGAAGGCCCCGAACTCTGATCATCCACATGATTATTGGTTACAATTACTCTGATCTATAGGGTGGGGTGGAGTGATGGTGGAGTGAATTAGTGAACCGGAAATGAATCAGTGAGCCAGAACTGGTGTATCATTTTAAGGATTGATAACAGTGGCAGTTTGGGAGTTTCACAAAAAAAGAACACGTGGTTCTCTTTAGCCTGTTATCTATGTGCAGCGGACAGAACACGGGCCTTACAAGGAGCCTACAAGTCTGGCTACGCCATAGTGATATAAAGGGGTTTTACGTCCTTGAGCACAATGTTTATGGTAACAGAGCCAAGGTCACTGCACCAGAACATGAGGCATGAAGCGGCCGTCCTCCTCAGAGGCCTCCTGCGGCCTTCTGCAGTTTGTTCTTCCTTGTTTATGTGTTACTCATAAGCAATTTATGTAGGCACTCTGTAAGTCCTTTCTCCTTTGCTGCTTTTCCCAACACTACTATACTTAACATAAGAAGAGAAAAAAATAGAAAATACATTGAATGTGAGCTTGAATTAGCATAATAAATTGAATTAGAGAGAAAGAGTCATAAGAAAGGGAAGGGGAAGAGAGGTTTACTGAGCACCCACCCTGGGAGGCAGGATTATTACCCCACTGTAAGGACAGGGAAGTAGAGGCACAGACAGGATACCTGACTTTCCTAGGACCACACCTCTGATGAGGCAGCTAGCACAGAATCCAGGCACATCCACCTCCATGAAAACGCATCTTCTACACCTTCCTGGACTGTTCTGCGAGCTCTAGATGTCAGGTGCCCCTTTCCCACTTCCGCTACCTTTTCAACGAACACAGTACCTCGGCAAGCTCCTTAGCAGCAACTGACTGCCAGAGCACAGTGCCTTGTGATAGTTTCCATTCCTTCCTTCCCTTTCTGCCTCCTGTAATGTTTGCCTTTGGAAGATGATTTTAATGAACTGTGAAGTGTCAAGGCCAGCTCTGAGCAAAACTGAGGAGGTAAGAGAATTTGTATTCCTTCCCCCAACGGCCTCTTGTAGCAGCTTTTGCCAATGCATTCCCCTGAGCCCACTACCTTCCTATACTTCCATCCAAATGGTAACTATCTGCAGTTGTCAAGGGTTTCTATGTGGGAGTCCAAGGCGGGGCATGACCTTCCCTGATCCACTGCTCAACACCTTCCATGGAGAAATGTATATTGTCCAGCAGCTTAGCTTAATGGGAGTGCCACTAAGTGCCGAAGACATAAGGAAGGAACTTGGTTAGGCTTTCACGTACGGTGTGTCCTTTCTTGGAGAACATGCTTTGTTTTGCTATTTAATCTAGAGATAAATTGAAGGTTGTGAATTTTAACCCTCTTCCAATCCCTGTAATAGTATCAAGCCACTGGCTTGAGGGAAAGGCAGGGAAGAACAAAGATAAGCCATATGAAATACTGATGAGGACAAAAAAGCACTCTCTTGCTCAGATCTTGTTATTTGCATATAATGTGTCTATGTAAATGACCACACTATATGACTTTCATCTCCAGGTTTCCAGTTAACAGACAGTAGGGCAGCGGGGAAGAAAGCCGTCAACAGTAATAATGTAAATGCCTGTGAGCATCTTTCCTCCTAAATGAAATTATTATTTTATTGTACTTAGGTTCTGGGATACATGTGCAGATCATGCAGGATTGTTGCATAGGCACATACATGAAATTATTTTTATAGACAAATGAAAAGGGATACAGTATATTCTACAAACTCTTATCCCATATCCTTCCAAAACAGCAAAATAATTCAAAGAAAAAATATTCACTGAGGATTTTAGAGATACTGAAATTTAAGCAATTGAAGCCAGCAGGATGAAACAATGAAATGCACTTACATTTATAGTTTTTCGTCTTCAAGATTCAAAAAGTGCTTTCCATTTTATTTCAACCCTCAATGGAAAAATAGATTGGCAATGCAAGGACATTAAAACTGCTTTCAAATTCCAGGGAACAGAAAAAACTTGTTGTTTGAAGTGGAGTGAGATCAAATGTATATCAAGCAGCTTTGTAAAGTTTCCAGTCATGAGTAAACGAGAGTAAAAATTATGGGGGAAGGAAGGTAGGACAAACGTGGTTTAAAAGAATGCGCATAAGCCTTCTACCCTCAATCTTCCTTCTTCAGGATAAAATCTTTTCTAATAAAGCCAAACTTTTAAAATCAATTAAGAGGAAAAGCAGTCAAACCTACCTCTCCACTGGTGATGGAGGCTTTCCACATGCCAAGGTTTTCACACCACCAATCCGTTCTCGCCATGTGCAGTTGAAGGTCTGTGCGTTCCTTCTCTATTAGGATTATTTCATCTTTCAACTTGGAAACAATCTGTCACAGGGAAAATATCCTGGGAGTTATGAAAACACTTAAAACTATGCAATTCAGCAAAGTAGCAGGATTCAGTCAACACACAAAAATCAGCTGTGTTTTAATGCACTAACAGTGAACAATCCAAAAACAAAATTAAGAAAAAAAATTCCACTTACAATAGCATTAAAAAAAATTCTTAGGGATTAATGTAAACAAGGAGGTGAAATAATTCTACAATGAAAACTATAAAACACTGATGAAAGAAACTAAAGAAGGCAAATATCTGTAAAGACATCCCATGTTCACGGATTAGAAGAATTAATATTGCTGTCAGTACTACCCAAAGCAATCTACAGGTTCAATGCAATCCCCAACAAAGTTTCAATAACATTTTTTTGCAGGAAAAAACAATTCATCCTAAAATCCATAGAGAATCTCAAGAGACCCCAAATAGTCAAAACAACTTTGAAAGAGAACAAAGTTGGAGGACTCACACTTCTTGACTTCAAAACTTACTACAAAGCTATCAATAATCAAACAGTGTGGTAAGGGCATAAAGACAGAAATACAGACCAAGGGAATACAGCCCAGGAATAATATATGGTCAAGTGATTTTTAACAAGAGTGTAAGATCATTCACTGGGAAAAGAACAGTATTTTCAACAAATCATGCTGGGAAAATTGGATATTCACATGCAAAAGAAAGCTGGACCTTTGCCACCTAATCCTATATACAACAATTAACTCAAAGTAAGAGTAAAGACCTAAACAAAAGAGCTAAAAATTATAAAACTCATAAATGAGAATAAAGGGGGCCAGGCATGGTGGCTCACACCTGTAATCCTAGCACTTTGGGAGGCTGAGGCGGGTGGATCACCTGAGGTCAGGTGTTTGAGACCAGCCTGGCACACGTGGCAAAACCCTGTCTCTACTAAAAATACAAAAATTAGCCAGGTGTGGTGGGGGGCAACTATAATCTCAGCTACTTAGGAGGCTAAGGCAGCAGAATTGCTTGAACCTGGGGGTTGGAGATTGCAGTGAGCCAAGATCATGACACTTCACTCCAGCCTGGGCAACAGAGGAAGACTCTGTCTCAAAAAACAAACAAACAAACAAAAAACAAAAAAAACCAAACAGGGAATATAGGGGAAAAGCTTCATCACATTGGATTTGGCTGTGATTTCTTGGTTATGGCACAAAAAGCACAGACACCAAAGAAGAAATAGACAACTTGGAATTCATCAAAATTAAAAACTCTGTACATCAAAGAACATTATTGATATAGTAAAAATGTAAACCATAAAATATAAACCATAAAATATAAGAAAATATTTGCAAATCACCTATCTGACAGAAGTTTCATCTCTAGAATATAGAAAACTCCTAAAACGAAACAACAAAAACACAAACAACTCAATTAAAAGTGCACAAAGGATTTGAATAGACATTCCTCCAAAGAGGATACACAAATGGCCAATAAGGACATGAAAAGATGCTTGGTATCACTAATCATTAGAGAAATGCAAATCAGAACCAAAATAAGATACCACCTCATAACCACTAGGTTGACTACTATATAAAAAAAGAAAATAACGAGTGTTGGCAGGGAGGACACAGAGATTGAAACCCTTGTGCCCTGCTACTGGGAATGTAAAATGGTGCCAGTGTTGTGGTAGAGAGTTTAATGATTCCTCAACAACTTAAAAACAGAATTAGCATATAACCCAGCAATTCTACTTCTGGGTGTATGCCAGAAAGAATTGGAAGCAGGATCTCTTTAAGAGATATTTGTATACCCACATTCATTGCAACATTACTAACAATAGCCAAGAAGTGGAAGTAAACCAAATGTCTACTGCTGAACAGTGAGCAAAACAAAATGTGGTATAAACATGCTATCATTCAGCTTTAAAAAGCAATGAAATTCTAACACATGCTACCATATGGATAAACCCTGAAGACATTATTCTAAGTGAAAAAAACCAGTCACAGAAGGACAAACATAGTATGATTCCACTAATATCAGGTACTTGGAGAAGTTAAATTCATAGAGACAGAAAATAAAATCGCAGTTTTTCCAGAGCACGTGGGAGGGAAATGGGGACCTATTGTTTAACAGATTCAAAGTTTCTGTTTTTCATGATGAGAAAAGTCCTGGTGATGGATGGTGGTGATGGCTGCAAAACACAAATGCTTCTGCACAGCAAAAGAAATAATCAGCAGAAATAACAGAGAACCCACAGAAGGGAAAAAAATCTTCATGATCTATACATCCAACAAAGGACTAATATCCAGACTCTAGAAAGAACTCAAACAAATCAGCAAGAAAAAACAATCCCATCAAGAAGGGGGCTAAGGACACAAACAGACAATTCTGAAAAGAAGATATACAAATGGCCAACAAGCATATGAAAAAATGCTCAACATCACTAATTATCAGGGAAATGCAAATCAAAACCACAATGCAGTACCATCTCACTCCTGCAAGAATGGCCATAATCAAAATATCAAAAGTAACAGATGTAGGAGTGGATGTGGTAAAAAGGGAGCACTTTTACACTGTTGGTGGGAATGTAAACTAGTACTACCTCTATGGAAAATAGTGTGGAGACTACTTAAAGAACTAAAAGTAGATCTACTGTTTGATCCAGCAATTCCACTACTAGGTATCTACTCAGAAGAAAAGAAGTCATTATACAAAAAAGATACTTGCACAGCCATGTTTATAGCATCACAATTTGCAATTGCAAAAATATGGAACCGGCCCAAATGCCCATCAATCAAAAAGTAGATAAAGAAAATGTGGTTTGTACAGAGCACAGAATACTACTCGCCACAAAAAGGAACAAAATAATGGCATTCACAGCAACCTGGATGGAAGTGGAGACTATTATTCTAAGTGAAGTAACTCAGGAATGGAAAACCAAACATTGTATGTTCTCACTCATAAGTGGGAGCTAAGCTATGAGGAAGCAAAGGCACAAGAATTACATACTGGACTTTGGGGACGGGGTTGGGGGGATGAGGGATAAAAGACTACACATTGGGTACAGTGTACACTGCTTGGGTGATGGGTTCAACCAAGTCTCTGAAATCACCACTAAAGAACTTATTCATGTAACCAAACACCATCTGCTCCCTAAAAACCTATTAAAATAAAAAATGAATTTAAAAAAATAGCTAAAATGGTAAATTTTGTTATATATATTTTACCAGAATTTACAAAAATAAATAATATTTTTTAAATGCTATGCTCGCCATCTCTTCGGATCTCTTTTATGAGAAAGCCTATAGGGTTATGTAACTGTAGTTTGAGGACAGCAGCTTTGCTCCAAAATTCTCCTGAATATGCAGTGTACAAGGGCTCGTTCCTTCCTCAGAAAGCCTACAGGAAGCACTCCTTGCCTATGCCATTGTCCTGCATTTTATCATCAATAAGTACTGTGATCATTTTATTTTCATGTCTGTTTTAATTCCATGACCAGCATTATTTGCTCCTTGAGGGCAGGTGTCAGACTCTATGTTTCACTGAATCTTCATGACCAGCACTGCACCATGCATTTACTAATCACTTGTATTACTGAGACTCTTCATGGTTAATGGTTTACTCCCAACATTACCCTAGAATTGGACAGTTTGTGCCAGACTCACAAAATCTGCAGAGAAAACAAACAAACAAACACCCAAAAAAACCTAGGCAGTAAATTTCAGGAATCAAACTAAAAGGCTAACTTTACCATCCAGTAGCTAATTACACTGCTGGTGCAGATATCTGTGAGAGAAGGAGGGTTAAGCAAACCACTGGCATTCTGTATTAGAATTCTGCACCACTATGTATGCACAGGAAAATGATCTGATTAATAAGTAGATATTTAATCCAGAAAAGTCTTACTATTACAGATTTTGGGGGTATGGTTTGTCAATTGCTAGACTGACAAAACCTTTTTCAACAGGAATCTTAACTTTCTGTTCGTTTGTTTTTCAGACTGAGTTTCACTCTATCGCCCAGGCTAGAGGGCAGTGGCATGATCTCAGCTCAGCTCAACGTCCGCCTCCCAGGTGATTCTTGTGCCTCAGCCTCCAGAGTAACTGGGATTACAGGAACCCGCCACCACACCTGGCTATTTTTTTTTTTTTTTTTTTTTTTTTTTGAGACGGAGTCTCACTCTGTCTCCAGGCTGGAGTGCAGTCGTGCGATCTCGGCTGGCTGCAACCTCCACCTCCTGGGTTCAAACAATTCTCCTGCCTCAGCCTCCCAAGTAGTTGGGACTACAGGCACCTGCCACCACACCCAGCTAATTTTTGTGTTTTTAGTAGAAACGGGGTTTCACCACGTTGGCCAGGCTGGTCTCAAGCTTCTGACCTCAGGGAATCAGCCCGGCTCGGGCTCCCAAAGTGCTGGGATTACAGGCATGAGCCACTGCGGCCGGCCAATCTTAAGTTTTAAAAATATTTATTATTGTTTACCAGCATGAGTAAAACACAAGAGGAGGACTATGTCTCCTTCTGGAAGAAGGATCAGCTGCCTTCCATCCTCAGAGTACTTTCAGCCCTGTAGACAACTGCCAGAAGCCGAGTGCTCCGTGAGCAGCCTGTGGACAATCTGATTACATAGGAAATGTAGATGACACAGTAGAGTTCAAATTAAGCTATAGGACCAGTGAATCACTCCAAGTTTCTTGAGAATTCTTTCATATAACTGTAGCTAAGAATGTTTATTCCATGGTTATTATCAGAAGTTGTTTTAAGAAAGGCTGAAGAATGTCTTTCAAACAAACCAAGCAGAAAATAATTCAATGAACATTCTCTAGCTTATGTTTCATACTGTTATACATAGATGTATTTTAATTTATAATGAGATAAAGCCAGAATAAATGTTCTTAAAGAACATGCCACATTGCAGATACTGATTAGCAACCATGCCAGTGAATTGTTTATCATCTCAAACATGTTCTTGTCACTGGGAAGACTACCAGGCTTGAGTTCTATATGTAGTAACTGGAAATGACTCCATGTAAGGGGAGAATGGGCTATTACTTATGACAATCTAGGAAACCTGGTTGGTTGTTTCCTTTTCAGAGTACCACTAACATTCTCTTATTTTATTTATTCATTTATTTGGAGATGGAGTCTTGCTGTGTTGCCCAGGCTGGAGTGCAGTGGCATAATCTTGGCTCACTGCAACTTCCGCCTCCCAGGTTCAAGAGATTCTCCTGCCTCAGCCTCCCGAGTAGCTGGGATTACAGGCACACACCTGCTGGTCTTGAACTCCTGACCTCAAGTAATCCATCCACTTCAGCCTCCTAAAGTGCTGGGATTACAGGCATGAGCCACCCCGCCCAGCTGCATTTTTTGCCCAGGCTGGACTGCAGTAATGTGATCACAGCTCACTGCAGCCTTGATTTTCCAGATTCAAGAGATTCTCCTGTTTCAACCTGACTAGTAGCTGGGAACTACAGGCATGCGCTATCATGATAAGCCAATTTTTTAAAAAATTTTTACTAGAGATGGGGTCTCCCTGTGTTGCCCAGGCTGGTCTCAAACTCCTGGGCTCAAGTGATCCACCCATCTCAGCTTCCCAAAGTGCTGAGATTACAGGCACGAGCCATTGAGCGACCAGCCCATCACTAACGATTATTAAAGTGATATTCACACTAAACTACTTCTTCCTTCATAATTCTGTAAAAATATTACTACTAACCAAGATGACACACCTTTGAAGGATTTTTCTTTTTTAAAGAAAACTCACTTGTTTAGACAGTTACTCGCATTATAGATGAATAGATATTTTAACTGTAAATTGCTGATAGGCTCATGATATCAGTTTTTCTTATATGTTGTTTCAAGAATATTCTCCTACTACAAAAACATTTGAATGTTCACAAAAAAAGTACTAAAGAAGGCTCAATAGGATTGGGCACATGTTCACAGAAAACCCAATGTGACTCACTGAAATTGTTTCATTCTAAGTTGCTCTCCTACTGACCACTTGGAATCACCAAACACACATTCAGAAAGTGCCAGAGACCCATCTGGCAGAACAAAGAGCATCAGCCATATCTACATTAGGGAAACTTCCTTGTTGAATTCTAAAGAGCAAAACGCAAAGCAAAAAGTCACACCACAGCTTGGGTTTGCAAAGACCAATTAGTGAGAGGCTGTTTACATTTTTAAACTTTCAAATTGTTGGTTTAAGAAAAACAATTTATGTCCTGTACAATACTGAAAGATTCTCTAAATTGCACTTGCAGCAGTTGAAAGAAAATGATTTTTTTCAAAAGATTGTCCTGGAGTATTTAATTAACTTCCAGAAATGACCCTGGTACAAGAGAAAGCTTAGCCCCTTCCCCAAAGGCCCTGTAGGCAAAGCAGACGCAAACAATAGAGTTACTCAGTTGAAACTGAGAAAAAACTCCAAACCATAAAAGATTAAAAATAAATGTTTTCTAATTCTATCCTAGAAGCAAAAAAAATAAGAATGGAACTTGCTCATGGTTAAAATTATTTTAAAAGAAAGTGACACTTCTCCACCTCAACTGAAAACTACCAAATTAGACAAATGTAAACTTTCAAAGACAACCTTGAAAGCAAAGAGTTACCTTCTTGTCAGGTTTTGGTGCATTTTGAATAGAATTTAGAGCTTGCCTTTTATATTCAAGTTTCTCATTTAGTTCTCGCAGTTTGTTTACAGCAAAACCGGCTTGTTCGTGGATCCTGCTGGTACCATCCTCTGTAGCTTCCTCACCAGCCTCATCTCTCGGGCCCTGGGGGGAAAGTCACATACCACCATATCTTATAATGATAGAAAATTCAGTAATTATTACCTGTTACAATACCCTTTTGCAAAATACTACATTCCAGTAAGGAAAGGATACTAAAGTACAAAACTTAAGACTGCTTTTGATCAGCAAAGAGAAAAATCAAAGTCTTTGGAACCAGAGTAAATGGTGTGCAGAATTTCAGGAAAAAGAAAACATTGTATGGCCTAAAGAAAGGGGCGAAAATCCCAAGCCATTATTTCCCAAGTCCTATATCCAAGGAAATCTGCATAGAACAGGGGAAGGCAACTCAGTTATCTTTCCAACTCAACCTGAATATTCTGTACCTAATCTTCAACCAAGACACTGACATTTGGCTTTCCAGTCTCCCAAGAATATTATTAAAAACTCATGAAAGTCCCACTAAAAGAAAATTACCATATTCTCATGAGTAAAAGTATTTTCAGTATATACTTTGTTTAGTCCTTCTCTTGATATATTCTACAAATCAACAGGTATATTATTTTACAAGTAAAATAGCATTTGAAAGTGACAATATTCTTAAGAACCCTGCAACTCGGAAAAGTCTGGCTAGATTACCTAACAGCACATGAATTAGATTCATGAGCAGCAACAGCATGCAAGGCACTGCAAAGAACTGCTGACATCTAGCATCTGGTTTGTTTATCCTTAACTTTCTTCCAAGTTTTCTTCTTCTAACTTTTAGTAATTGTAACAAACAGTAAATCAAAATTTTTTCAAGGAAAAATAAAGTACCAATGGTCCTAGAAAAATAGTCCTATCATGATTTGTCTTTTGGTAATAGTAGTTAACAGAAAATTACACATGGGCCTTTCCAAACATGCACCTCTGCCTTTCATTGGGTGGGGAATGTTGTTTCTATCTCAATCAACTGGGCTTAGTAAGAGATGCTGCTGAAAAACTTAAAGAAATGCTAAAAAGCTAAGGGAATATCACAACAACCAAACAAATTGTTTGGGAACAAAATCATAGCATGATATCATTCCTGAGCCCTCTCCTAATAATATGCCTAGGACTAATGTTCTTACCCTGTTTAAACCTTTTTCAAAGATTTTTAACTGACAGGATTATGGCCATTTCACAGATAACTACCCAAAAACATCTACAGATGGCATTACTCCTGCAGTCAATCCAAGACCAGAAAACTCTCCATCCCCTCATCAGCAGGAAGTAGCCAGAAAGAACATGCTACCCCTTGACCTTTTGATAACTATAGAGTCTGGATTGACAGAGCAGGAGCATCACTATCTTGGAAAAGCACTGCCATTTTAAAGATCCCCTTGATCAAAACTGCTTAAATCAAAAGGGCATCAGCCTAACAGCTAAGGTCAGCATGACCATAAACCACAAATGACATTTCCGACCAGAAACATTCCAAACCTAAGATAAACCCCTCCCTGACCAGAGACAGGGAGAGATAACCTCCCCTCCAGCCAGAGAGATGTCAGGCCAAGATAACTTCCCCTCAGACCAGAGACATTCCAACCCTGCAATAAACTTCTCCTCCACAAAGAAACATTCCAAGCCTGTGATAAGCTCTCTCACCCTAAAACCCTTAAATACTCTTAGTCTGTAGGAAAGAGAGCTCCTAACCGAAACTGGCCAGAAGCCCCTCTCAGATTCATTCTCCAAATAAACCTGTCTTTGACTGTTGAGCTGCTTTATGTGTTTCTTTCCTTTCTTTAACTTTTACATTAACAAGCTGTCTTTTGGAGCATTTTAATTTCTTCTGACTTCTTTAAACTCCAAAATATTTCCTATAACTCCTCCCACATTCCTTACTATTCCTCATTTTTTTCCCCATCCCTTCTCTCTTCCAGGGCTAGACTATAGTTCTGCTCATTTTCTTAGCTGGTCTAAGCCATAAATGTCCCACCCCACAGACTTTCTGCCTTCACTTTTCCGGAGCCAAACCAGGGGTGTCTAAAACAGACACAGGGCAGGAGGTCTCTGACTCAGTGTCAGCAGGAGGGAACATGTAGGTCAGAGGATAAAAGGGGAAAAAATATATATGTAAGACCGGAGGTAACAAGGTTATTTTCTATTTATGGTCTTGTATATTAAAAGATGTTAGTTTTATTCTATTTAAGGTCCTGTATATTAAAAGATGAAGATGTGCATCACATTTGGCTCATACAACATGCAGCCACCTAAACATATTTAAAAGCTTATCCACTAAAAAGGAGCAGAAAGTTAAATGTGACTCACCATCTCATCCTTGTTGGAAATCAACTGCGAGGCATGTTTCTCTTCCTCTTTTATCAACAATTTCTCATACAGATCACTGACAATAAATGAAGGGTAATACCTATCCTTTAGGGTCTCATAAACATCTCCCTGGATTTTGTAGAACACTTCAATACCTTTATTTCCTACAAGACACTGCTGAATTTCTTTGTAAAGTGATTTTTCCACAGATATTTCTTTGCTCTCCACAAAGAAATTCTGATAAATTTCACCAACTAATTGTGGAATTTCATTCTGAAAAGACAGGAAGATAAAAAAAGAAAAGTAAGAGATATCATCTCTAAGAGAAATTATTTTCCTCTGAATTCTTTGTATTTGAAAGTCAGAAGAAAGACATTTAAGATGCACCCTGGTATTTAGAATTTTGTGTCCATATTCAGGGTCAAGGGGCAAATGTCAGATCCTGAAAAAACCAACTGGTTCCTTAAATGAACATGTTGAACAGTTAACAGCTGCAGCTTCTTTTAAACACTGGAGGTGGTAGGGGGAGAATAAGAACAGTTCTCGTCCTACAATAGATTCCTTTTCATAAATCTCAATTCCACAAGAAAAAAATTTATCAGCTAATATCATTTCTTATCCCAGAAAGAGGTAAATATAATAATCGTGTAACTTAAAAAAACAAGAAAAACAATCTTCAGAATGACCATTTCTGAATGATTATTTCCTAGTCGTGCTTTATTAGACAGCTTTGTCTTCAGCAATGGGCCTGGGTCATCACCAGCCTATTTCAGAAATGCAAAACATCTCTTCTGATTAATATAATCTTTACAGTTCCTCTAAAGGCATTTCTTTAACTCTAGGAATGTTATGCAAAGTTTTCAACAGTAGTGAAGAGCAAAGACATACAACTTAATGACATAGCTAATTTTACATTCCACAATGTTTACATCTAAATCAATGTTGCTAGATCAAAATAAGCTATTTTGAGTTAGCTATATGCTCTTATAATTCCATTGAAATTTTTCAGATTGTCTTCCATAGTTTAGGAAAACTCTTTAGATTGTTCTTTACAATATTTCTCTGAGAGCAACCAGAAGTCATTTGGAGTCAAAACTGGTGATTAAAATGAACAGAGTTGGTAAATACAATATTGGGTAAAATGAGGTAATTTGGGGCTTGTAAATTAACAATAAAAGGCATTCCTAAGAAGATTTAAAGATACTGCAGGACTGGATTTAGTTCCTTAACAAGTATAATTAATGACTAACAATACATTGTAAATTGGCAGTCTGTTCTAGCAACATTATTATGCGAATGAGTAATTCAATGTACAAAATCCTCTTGGTGCCTTCCCCTGCCCCCCAGATGGAGTCTTGTTCTGTCACCCAGGCTGGAGTGCTGTGGCGTGATCTCAGCTCACTGCAACCTCTGCCTTCCCAGGTTCAAGCAATTCTCTCGCTTCAAGTAGCTGGGATTACAGCCCTGCATCACAATACCTGGCTAATTTTTGTATTTTTAGTAGAGACGGGGTTTCTACTAAAATACAAAATACATGTTGGCCAGGCTGGTCTTGAACTCCTGACCTTGTGATCCGCCCACCTCGGCCTCCCCAAGTACTGAGATTACAGGCGTAAGCTACTGAGTCTGGCTTCTTGGTGCTTATTTTAATAAACCTCTCACAATAACATATACTAGTCACACATGTCATATGTTATAGATATTACTGTGTATGTTTACAGACATATATACACATATACAATTGTCCCTCAGGATCTATGAAAGATTGGTTCTAAGATCTCCTGAAGATACCAAAATCCGAGGACATTCAAATCCCTGATATAAAATGATGCAATGTTTCTGCATATAAACTACATACATTCTCTCATATACTTTAAATTCTCTCCAGATTAATTATAGCTAATATAATGTAAATGCTCCGTAAATGGTTATTTTGTATTCTTTGAAAATAATGACAAGGAAAAAGGTCTGTACATGTTCAGTACATATGCAGTTTTTTCCCCGAAATAATCTACAGATATAGAACCCACAGATAAGGAAGGCTGACTGTATACATGTAATCCCAGCACTGTGGGAGGCCGAGGCGGGTGGATCATGAGGTCAAGAGATCGAGACCATGCTGGTCAACATGGTGAAACCCTGTCTCTACTAAAAATACAAAAAATTAGCTGGGCATGGTGGCACGTGCCTGTAATCCCAGCGACTCAGGAGGCTGGGGGGAGGAGAACTGCCTGAACCCGGGAGGCGGAGGTTGCGGTGAGCCGAGATCGCGCCATTGCACTCCAGCCTGGGTAACAAGAGCGAAACTCCGTCTCAAAAAAAAAAAAAAAGAATATGTACATATAATTCTTAAATATACATTGCCAAATGCAAAGTACAATGCTGATTATTGGGTTCTTCGTTGTAAGATGTGTACCCAAAAATATTTTTATTTTCCTTTAGTCACATTTAAATTGAAATAAAAGCTGGGTGCGGTGGCTCACACGTGTAATCCTAGAACTTTGAGAGCCCGAGGCAGATGGATCACCTGAGGTCAGGAGTTTGAGACCAGCCTGGCCAACATGGTAAAACCCCGTTTCTACTAAAAATACAAAAATTTTCTGGGTGTAGTGGCACGTGCCTATAATCCCAGCTATTCGGGAGGCTGAGGCAGGTGAATCGCTTGAAGTGGGAGGTGGAGGTTGCAATAAACCAAGATCGCCCCACTGCACTCCAGCCTGGGTAAAAGAGTGAGCCTCCGTTTCAGAAAAATAGACAAAACAAAAAACAAATAAAAGGCAAAGTATAAAACATGCATGTTATGATACTATAAATGGTAAGATTATGAGACTGAAGTGCAGGTGACAAGACCAAATTCATTATAATAGCAATGTGGATATGTATACACCTTTTTATAACATGTAAAAAAAAAAAATCCCAAACTAAATTCAATCTTTTGGTACATTTATAAACCCTTTTTTCCTTGACTACACATTCAAAAGTGTCTTCTGTAAAAATATAATTTTATTTGCTATTATGGGCTAGAACATAATGTCATTATATTTGGTTTAAAACATTCTTTTATCTTACACTGCTTCACATGCCAAGTTTACATCAGCTGGTGATGAATATTCCTTTCAGCCTATGTATATACTACCTTGTTAGCGTTCTTTAAATGTTCCACAGATTCCCAGAAGCTAATCAGAGCTCTCTTGTCCATCCTTTCCATGTACATTCCAAAGTGCTCTCGGTAGAAAGTATTGGCCAAGATATCTTCAAACTGAAGAATCTATTAAGATAATTTAAGAAAACGTTTTTAAAAATCCGATTTTAATTGTCCGTTTGCTTTAACTTCCAATGAACTAATTTCTACATTTAGGGTAAAAATGTATTTTTTAAAGGAATAAAGTAAAATGTTATTGTAGTAATTTTTTTTTAAGTTCTGGGATATATGTACATAATGTGCAGGTTTGTTACATAGGTATGTGTGCCATAGTGTTTTGTTGCACCTAGTGACCCTTCCCTTCTAAGTACCCTCCCCTTGCCCTTACCCTTCAATAGGCCCTGGTGTGTGATGTTCCCCTCCCTGTGTCCATGTGTTCTCATTGTTCAACTCCCACTTATGAGAACATGCAGTGTTTGGTTCTGTTCTTGTGTTTGTGGAGGAAGATGGCTTCTGGCTTCATCCATGTCCCTGCAAAGGACATCTCATTCCTTTTTATGACTGGGTAGTATTCCATGGTGTATGCATACCACATTTTCTTTATCTAATCTATCACTGGTGGGCATTTGGGATGCTTCCATGACTTTGCTACTATAAATAGTGTTGCAATAAACATACGTGTACATGCATGTTTACAGTAGAATGATTTATATTCCTTTGGGTATATACCCAGTAATGGAACTGCTGGGTCAAATGGTATTTCTGGTTCTAGATTCTTGAGGAATCATCATACCGTCTTCCACAATGGTTGAAGTAATTTACATTCCCACCAACAGTGTAAAAGCGTTCCTATTTCTTCACAGCTTCAGCAGCATCTATTGTTTCTTTACTTTTTAATAACTGCCATTCTGACTGGCATGAGATGGTACCTCATTGTGATTTTGATGTACATTTCTCTAAAGATCAGCGATGTTGAGTTGAAAAAATGCATTTTTTACTGTCGGAGTCGACGTAATATAGTACTCCTGGTAAGCTGAAATATCTCTTACAACATTTTGAATGGAATAAAGTTTACTGAATATTCAAAATGCACATATTGAAAAAATACCCATTTCCTATTAACCATTCACTCATTCAACAAAGATTTATTTGGCATTGCAAAAGTATCTGAGACCTGTTTCGGATACTTTTCAATCAGTTTAGAAGCTTATTTTGCCAAGATTAAGGACATGCCTGGAAGAAATAAACACAGAGTCACAGAAACAGTCTGTGGTCTCAGCCTTTCTCCAAAGAGGGCTTTGAGTGCTTCAACAGTTAAAGTGAAAAAGTGGGCTGGAGGAGAAAGAAGGAGGGTATGGTAATCCACATGTTGCAGGCAAAAGGGGCAGGCAGGGTAACGATCAGTTATGTATTCCTCTGGCACACAGCAAATCAGCACTTTTACGTAAGAATAAGGCGAACACCGAGTAGCTACCCGTGGAGATATTTAACCTTTTATCTGTTAGCTCTCTGCTTAGGAAAGGCAGCTTCCTGCACGAATCGACTTTCAGCTTAATTTTTTCATTTGGCATCATAAATTAGGGCGTCGGGTTTTTATCTTCCTTTCACCACATCTACTTGGTATCAGGTACAGTTCTAGGAAATGAAACATAAAAATCCCTGCCCTGTCGGATGTATATTCTATACTAAAAGCAGTAAGTGCCAATAATGGGGAAATTGAAGAGAAATGCATAAAAGACCAGGACAATCACACCTAATAGTTTCGCATTTTTGTTTTCCATCTTATTTTTATCTGGCTGAGGAATCTACAAATAATATTATATACTGCTTTTTTGTTTATGATATCATATTCATTACAAAAATCTTCCGTAAGCATCCTTTTCATAGGCCCATAAAACTCCTCTGTATGGATGTACCAAGATCAGCTGTAATAAAAGAAAGCAGATGACCTTCATAATTATTCATGACTCAATTAAATAGGAAAAACGCCTCAAATTAATTTAATTGGAATTTAAGACCGATATTCTTAGTTCTAAATTAGTAATAAAATTACATGCAATTAGAACTCAAATGCAATTAAATAAAAACTTAACATTTTGAAATTCTTAATATTATGACAGTGGGCAAATTTGCAGCAATGTTACCAGTAAGATATTTCTAAAATCAAGTGCATACCATCGATGTATTACACTCAAACTCAACTCTTCTGACACCAACAATGGACCAGCCCATTGCTTAATCTGTTTTGTGGGCAAAAACGGACAGACTTTTTTTTTTTTTTTTCTGAGAATGATGCAGTATATCCATTTATTTACTTTTCATAATGCTTCCAGCAGAGGATCCATTCAAATTTTCCAGTACCGTTTGGTTTTTTTAAATTTTACTTCATGTTCTGGGATACATGTGTAGAACATGCAGGTTTGTTACATAGGTATACATGTGCCATGGTAGTTTGCTGCATCTATCTACCCATCATTTAGGTTTTAAGTCCCACATGCATTAGGTATTTGTCCTAATACTCTCCGTCCCCGAGCCCCTTCTCACAGACAGGGCATGGGTGTGTGATGTTCCCCTGTGTCCATGTGTTCTCATTGTTCATCTCCCACTTATGAGTGAAAACATGCAGCATCTGCTTTTCTGTTCCTGTGTTCATTTGCTGAGAATAACAGTTTCCAGCTTCATCCATGTCCCTGCAAAGGACATGAACTCATTCCTTTTTATGGCTGCAGAGTATTCCATTGTATATATGTGCCACATTTTCTTTTTCCAGTCTATCATTGATGGGTATTTGGGTTGGTTCCAAGTCTTTACTATTGTAAATAGTGCTGCAATAAACATACATGTACATGTCTTTATAATAGAATGGTTTATAATCCTTTGGGTATATCCCCAGTATGGGATTGCTGGGTCAAATGGTAAATCTGGTTCTAGATCCTTGAGAAATCACCACACTGTCTTCCACAATGGTTGACCTAATTTACACTCCCACCAACAGTGTAACAGCATTCCTATTTCCCCACAGCCTCATGAGCATCTGTTGTTTCCTGAGTTTTTAATAATCACCATTATAACTGGTATGAGACAGCCCCCCATTGTGGTTTTGATTTGCCTTTTTCTAATGCCCAGTGATAACAAGATATTCTTTGTATGTTTGCTAGCTGCATAAATGTATTCTTTTCAGAAGTGTCTGTTCATATCCTTCATCCACTTTTGATGATTTTTTTTTCTTGTAAATTTGTTTAAGTTCCTTGTAGATTCTGGATATTAGACCTTTGTCAGATGGGTAGATGGCAAAAATTTTCTCCCATTCTGTAGGTTGCCAGAGCAGGGATTTTCTAAAAGCTCCTGGTAACTAATTTAAGGACATGGATATCCCTTACTACAGACCATTAATAATTTGTTTCCATAAGTATTTCTGACCAATAATATTTAGTTTACTAGCTGTGGAACACTATAACATTTGTCTTTATGTAAACTCTACCGAGAAGCATTCTGAACCACAAAATTCTAACTGTACATGCTCCAAAGAGATTTAAAGGATCCCGTATCGATTTGGCTAGGGAAGATGAGCCAATAAGTCCAGCATCAACAAACAGGGCCAGGAAACCCTTTCACACTCAAGTTCAGTCCTGGGCAGCATTAGACAGTGTTCATTTTGGATAGAGCCTGGATCAAATAAGTAAATTGTTTGATCCTGCAAATTGTCCTTACAGAAAAGATCTGCCGTTTATTGCCACTGATTTCCAAACTCCATGTACTCTGATTTCCATTTCCTCTTCAACCTTTGTTTTAACTCTTCCTTCCGTCTTTCCACTTTGGGGCCACTGGTGTGGGGGTGCTACCTTGCAAAAAAATAAGGCAACACAGACTTTTGGTTTTCAAAATAAAGCAAGATAGGAAGGAAACACTGTGCAGTGAAAGTTGCTCAGGCTTTGGAGCTAGATATATGTAAGTTTGAATTCTGACTCTGCTACTGTCCAGTTCTCTGAGCTTTATGTTACTCCATCACTCTGAGCCTCAGTTTTTTCACCCATAAAATGTGAATACCATCACCTAATTTACAGGTTGTTCTGAGACTTAATAGTAACTGTTCTGAATCATGAAAGACAACAACAAAAACTAATCAGGAGGAGCCTGAACCGGGAGAGAGAAGGCACTGATAAGTGCCAAAAATCAGAATAGTTAAGAGGTCACTTTCTAGTTATATAAATATGGATAAAAAGATTAGCAGTGATTCTCAACTGGGATCCAAAGAGAAATTACAAAGGACACAAAAAACTTTTGTGGGTGATGGAGATGTTTATTTTCTTGATTGTGGTAATGGTTTCACTGAATATATGCATAAGTCAAAACTTATCAAACTGTAAACTTTAAATATGAGCACAGTATACTGCATGTCATTATATCTTAATTAAGCTGTTTAAAAAATAAATATTCAATCGAGCCTTAATAATAGCATTGCAAAGAAATGAAGTAGATAGTGTTTATATGAAGGACCCACTGTCAGGAGAACATATACTGACGTTATCTTTGTGAGTTACAGATTGCTGGATCTGATTTACTAGCATATTTGTTAAGGACTTTTCTGTCAAATGTCATAAGGGGACACCATTCTGTAGTTTTCTTCCCTCTAGTTTGGTATCAGAGTTACGCTCGTCTCCTCCTGGGATGAGTTGAAGTGTTCCCTTCTCCATTTTTTTTTAAGAGGATGGTTAAGATTGGTATTATCTCTTCCTTATATATTTTATAGAATTCACCAGTGAGGCTGGGCACAGTGGCTCAAACCTGTAATCCCAGCACTTTGGAAGGGCAAGGAGGGTGGATCACCTGAGGTCAGGAGCTTGAGACCAGCCTGGCCAACATGGTGAAGCCTCATCTCTACTAAAAATATAAAAATTAGCTGGGCTTGGTGGCACACGCCTGTAATCCCAGCTACTCCGGAGGCTGAGGCAGGAGAATTGCTTGAATCTGGGAGGTGGAGGTTGCAGTGAGCTGAGATAGCACCACTGCACTCCAGCCTGGGCAACAGAGCAAGACTATCTCCAAAACAAAAAAATCACCAGTGAATGATCTGAGTCTGGAATTTTGTGGGAAAGTTTTAAATTATTATCATTTCTTCAATAAATTGTGGGTTATTAGAGTTTCTATTTCTTTTTGAATCCGTTTTGGTAATTTGTGTCTTCCAGGGAATTTGTCTATTTCATTTAAATTGTCAAATTTATTGGCTTAAAATTGTCCACATTATTCCCTTAGCATCCTTTGAATGTATGTAGCATCTGTAGTGATATCTTATTTCATTCCTAATAATGGTAATTTGTATCTTCTCTCTTTTCTTCCTTCTAGTTATTTTAGTTTTTATAGCTTCCTTTAAAATTTTTTATTTTATTTTATTTTTTTGTAGAGAGGGAAGTCTTATATTGCTCAGGCTGGTCTCTAACTCCTGGCCTCAAGCGATCCCCGTCTTCACCTGTCAAAGTACTGGGATTACAGCCATGAGCTTCCTCACTGGGCCAATTGATAGCTTCTTAAAAGATTAGATCACTGATTTCATACCTTTCTTCTCTTCTACTATAAGCATTAAAAAGTACAGCTGACCTTAAGCAACACGAATTTGAGCTGCACAGGTCCACTTGTACAGGATTTTCTTCCACATCTGCTGCTCCTGAAACAGCAAGACTAACCCCTCTTCTTCCTCCTCCTCTGCCTAGACAACGTGAAGATAATGCGGATGACAGCCCTTATGATGATCCACTTCCACTTAATGAGTAGTAAAAACATTTTCTTTTCCTTATGATTTTCCTAATAACACTTTCATTTTTCTTTATATCTCACTTTAACAGTACAGTATACAATACATATAACATGCAAGATCTGTGTTAACTGACTGTTATTGGTAAGGTTTCCAGTCAATAGTAGGATATGAGTAGTTAAGCTTTTGGAGACTCTGCAGTTAGCTATATGTGAATTTTTGCTCAGGGGAGGGTCAGCACTCCTAACGCCTACACTGCTCAAGGGCCAACTATGCATAACTCCTCTAAGTGCTGGTTTAACTGCACAATATATCCCACAATATGTATATAACAATATATCCCACAAATAATTGATATACTGCATTTTCACTCCATCCAAAATAGTTCCAAATTTCTCTTATGATTTCTTCTTCAATGGAAGCCTTACTTAGATATGCTATTAATATTTCCAAATATTCTGGAATTTTCCAGAGCCTCCTATTACTGATACAACTGAGGGGGAGCGTTAACATTTCCAACTATACTTGTGGATTTTTTTCTCATTTCTGTCAGGTTTTGCTTCATGTATGCTAAAGGTCTCTTTATTCACTGAGAGCATTTGATTATTATATCTTCCTAACGAACTGACTTCTTTATCATAATGAAATGTTCTTCATCTCTAGTTACGCTTCCTGTTCTGAAGTCTATTGTCTGACATTCACAGTACTACTCTACATCTCTTATGTGTAGTATTTGCAGGGCATGTCTTTTTCCCTCTTACTTTCAACCTATCTGTGCCTTTATGTTTCTTGTAAACAACATATAAATGTCTTGCCTTTAAAAATTTCACTCTGGGCTGGGCGCAGTGGCTCATGCCTGTAATCCCAGCACTTTGGGAGGCCAAGGCGGGTGGATCACCAGGTCAAGAGATCGAGACCATCCTGGTCAACACGGTGAAACCTCGTCTCTACTAAAAAACTACAAAAAAGGAAAAATTAGCTGGGCATGGTAGCGCGTGCCTGTAATCCCAGCTACTCAGGAGGCTGAGGCAGGAGAATTGCCTGAACCCAGGAGGCGGAGGTTGCGGTGAGCCGAGATCGCGCCATTGCCCTCCAGCCTGGGTAACAAGAGGGACACTCCGTCTCAAAAAAAAAAAATTTCACTCTGAAGCTTTTTTTTTAATTGGAGGATTAACCTAATTTGGAAGTCTCAATTACCATTAACTCTGAAATAAAGTTAATGGTAATTCTTTTGGATCAGATACGATTATGTCATAGTAAAAATATTCTTCCCACTCATGAGGACATCAGAATGGCCCCAAACTAACCAAAGTCTTACCTTTCAAATAGCAAATGACCATAACTATGGAATTCTGTCTTACCTGAAGACTAGAGGAAATAGTTTTATTCCAAGGATAAATTATTGCAACAGAAATGAGTTTCTCTTTTCCTGAATGTCTGAAAAGAACGAATCCAAATGGATCTGGCACTCTGGATTAAGTCTACTTCTAGCAGACACTGCCAGACAGACAACCTGTACTGCAATCACATTGAGATTTTCCTATACCACAACATCTAAAAGCATATCATCTTTTGACTAGGTAGCAAGCCATTATGTACTTCTAGGTATTTATCTCACATCTCTACTAGATCACTTACCTTTTTATTTTATAATTATGCGGGACTCTTTGAGAGCAGGGATTCTATCTTATTTACTCTTTAATCCTACTACCTAGCACTATAACTGAGACATTCGTGGGCCCTCAATAAATGTCTGTTGAATGAATGAATGAATGAATGAGACATAAGACAAAGACCACATCTATGATAAATGTGGCTAGAAATTAATCTAAGAGGCCAAAACCAAAAAGCTAAGGATGAGGTGGAAGGGGACAATATTCGACTTGTCAAATGTACCATCTCTCTGATTCGCCAAAATGTTACATTTCCATGTGCAACACAAAGCCAATATCTCGAAATTTTTATTTTACTTTATTTTGCTAATAGCAACACAAACAGACCTCCTGTAGTTAGACAATCTCTTTATAAAAACAAGAGGTCCTTGGAGCTGCGTCACTTGTGTAAGATGTTGCAGAACCCTGGCCTATGCTGGGGCAGGCCCTTCCTGCAGAGACTCTAACAGAGGCTGGCCAGAAACAAGAAAGTCAAGACTTATCATTGGAATAGGAGGGCAGGAGACATCACAGATGAGCAGCTGAAGTCAAACTGAGAGCTAAATAGGAAAGAATCAAAGACTGAAAATCAGAACAAGTGAGGTTAGAGGCTGTAGCTTGAGTTAACTTATACCAATGTTGGCCTCTTTGTAGCTAAAGGACACATAACAGGAGAGGAGTCTGGCATCCGCCTTGAGGTCCTATTCCTTCCCATTGCACAGCTAAGCTCCTGAGTGGGTAATGTGGCTGTTTCCTTCTATCTTAGTATGCTAAAGTCTTCGGAGACAAGTCTGCTTCATCAGAGTTAGGACAGGTACCGAGGTAAGGCTAAAACACTTTCCTGAGCTCCGTGATTTAAGGGCTCGGTATCCACAGACAGTCTGAAGTTTTATAGCATAAAAACAGTCAAAGAGATGTTATGGTTCAATGAGAAAGCACTCAAATCTGCAAACCAACCAGACCTGGGTTTTTATCTCGTTCTACCTTTTCCCATCTATGTGGTTTTAGGCAAGTTATTTAACCTCCTTTTTGCAGGTGCAAAAGGAGCTAGAAGATCCAAAATAACTCCATTAAATCCACCATTTTATCACCTGAAGAATGAAGATATCAAGTGGAAATTTCACAATATTGTGGCAAGAGTTAAGTAAAATAATTTAGAAGATGCCTCCTGCTTCACAGGTGGTTATCTTATTGACAATGGGAAACTTGATTGGACTCTTTTAAATATGCTCTTCTGGGTCCTTCTAGGGAGGACAAAGGGAAGATGGAAAAATATTCACACATGCACACACCCAATGCCTATCTATCATACCTATTACCACCCAGAGAAGTCAAGGACACCAAGGAATATAGCTCTTTGACCCATAAAGCAAATACATGAGTGTATAGTTATGGCATACGCGTCTAAGTTCAATACCACAAAGTTGAAAGTCTTTACATGTGGTTCTATCAGCATTTATAATAAACTTGGTAGGGTCAAAACAAGAAACTGTGAAGTTCTACCTTCTGGGTTTGAGGCCCTTCTCCCTCATCCAGGGCCCCATCCTCTTGCTGGTCATAGGCAGGGCCTCCCAGGATTCGGATTCTCTTCTCACACTGCTTCTTTGCCACAGTCAGTTGGTTGATGTACCTCTTCATGTTTCTGGCCCTCAGAAGATCAGCTTTCATTGCTGCCGTTTCTTTACCTTGAATAGGAGTGAGGAACAGTACCCGGTCAGAGGACAAGGCATGAAAGGACACACCAACTCGCTGTCTGCCATGGGCATTCTGAACCAAGTGGATGCTAAACAAAGTAACAGAACAGAATCCATGATAAATACATATGCATACTCACAAACGCCAATCATTTCTAAATTTAATTTCTAAATATACCACTGACAAATTTTACCCAACGGTAAAACATTTAAAAAACAAAAACAAAAAAAGAAAACTTCTGTACAAATGCATCCACAAATCTGTGTATTTTTTAACATCTTTATATGAATGTGTACATACACATACTTATTCATAAGCATGTACTGAGTGCTAGTTATATGTCAAGACACTGGCTAGTCTTTTGAGACTGAAGACCAATGTTGGCCCTCATAGACCTTTTACAGTCTAGCAAGTAAGAAATCCAAAAAGAGGATAAGCACCGATAACATGGGCTATAAAGAAAACGTGCAGACGCCACTCAACTGTTTAACAGGAGGTTCAAACTCAGGCTTCCTTGAGGAAATTATATTCAAACAAATATGAATAATGAGTATGGCAGACAGAAAGAATAGCTAGTGTGAAAGTGAGAAACAGGCAGGAAAGAGAACAGAGCTTTCGGGGAACTGAAAGAAGGCTGTTGGAGCAGGTGCAAAAAGAGCTGGAAGATCCAAAATAACTCTGATGCTGGCAGGAGCCATAAGGTGCACAGCCTTTCACACCAGAGAAAGGACTTTGATCTCTAGCCAAAGAGTACTGAGACAGTTTTAATGGGTTTTAAGCAGGAGTGTGCCATAAATGGGTTTGTATCTTTAATGATTACATAGAAAGCAGGATAAAACATAGGTTGGAAGAAGGACAAATGCTAGAAGGAGGACCAGCTGGAAGACCACTGCAGTAAAACTGAGGAGGGAGATAATGATAATGATAATCCAATGATAATCCTGTAGGGTTATGGCAGGCCAGTAGAGACGACCAGAGGATTTCAGAACCCAGAGGCTGGCTGGGCAGGGTAGAGGTCAGGCTGCCGAGGAACTAAAAGGTATGAAATATGGCTCCCAGGTTTCCAGCGTAAGCAGCCAAGGGGATGGTGGGGCCAATTACTACAGAATTGGCCTAGGAGGGGATTAAAAAACTATGGAGAAACAATGGAGAAAAAGCAGGTTTGTGGAAGATGCTAACTCAACTCTGGACAATGTGGCAGATGATATTTTCCAAAACTGGCTGCAATGTCTTCCATCTCACATGCTCTTTTCACAATGTACCTCTGACAACCTCCCTCTGGAAAGTAGAATATGTGTTTCCTTTTCTTGAATCTGGTTGGCCTTATGATTATGACAAACTGATGCTCTGACTTCCAAGGCTAGATCGTAAGAGACCAAGGACTTGGAGCTCTGGGTCACTATGTAAGTGGCCCACCTGCCCGGAGGCTTCCATGCTTTGAGGAAGCCTAAACCATCAGTCCTTGTAGAGATCTATATGGAGAGGAACCAAGGCTCCCCGGACCACAGCTATGGCTGAGATCTCCAGCCCATATTCAGCAGCACCAACGAGGCACCGTGTGAGTACACCATCCTGAAAGTAAACTGTCCTGCCCCAGTCAAGCCACTCCACCCGATGTCACGTGACACAGAGAAGAGTCATTACTCCCAAACCCTGCCCAGACTGCAGCTTCATGAGCAAAACAAATGACTGTTGTTAAAGACACTATGTTTTAGGATAGTTTGTTAGATAGTCAAAGACAAAACAGGTAAAACGAGTCTACAGCCTTCTGAGCTTAGTGGAGAAAGTCCACAGTTCAGAAACATTCAGCTCTGGGATAGTAAATGACATCATGGGAGTGTGTGAGATAACTCAGGAGGAAACAATCCCAGACACAATTGAGATAAATCTTACCCTGAAGAGTAAAGGAGAAGAGAAGCTGACAAGGGAGACTGTAAACATATCCTCATAAAAACAGGTGTTTATACACTGCTGTATCCCAGCACCTACAACAATGGCTGGCAGCACTGGAGACACTCATTAAATGAGTTGAATTGATCACTGAACTTTCAAATGCTACATTTTGCTAACACGTATCAGGTATTGTGTTCTTTCTATAATTTGGGGCTGAGAAGGATGAGCGTCCTCAAATCCTACTCTTCAAGGAATCCTATCTGGCTTCTAACCATCCCGCCACCAAATCTGCTGTTGTCAAAATCACTAGTGACTCCCAGGTCAAATCCAGTGGAGAGTTTTCAGGAGAGTCTGCAATCAGAGTTAGGTTAGAATCCTGGCTCCGTTACTTACAAGTTATGCCACCTCAAGCAAATTTTTCTTTAATTTAAAACCAGTAACAGTGGTTTGTTTCCTTAAGTTGATATATCATTTAAAACAAAAGCAAAAAACTCATACAAAATTAATTTTTAAAAATGACTAAATATGGCCGGGTGTGGTGGCTCATGCCTGTAATTCCAGCACTTTGGGAGGCCGAGGTGGGCAAATCACCAGGTCAGGAGTTTTAGACCAGCGTGGCCAATATTGTGAAACCCTGTCTCTACTAAAAACACAAAAAATAGCCAGGAATGGTGACAGGCACCTGTAGTCCCAACTACTCGGGAGGCTGAGGTAGGAGAATCGCTTGAACCTAGGAGGTGGAGGTTGCAGTGAGCCAAGATCACGCCACTGCACTCTAGCCTGGGCAACAGAGACAGACTCTGTCTCAAAAAAAAAAAAAAAAAGACTAAACATTGAACATTATACCTTGTAAAGAATGGCTGGCTGTGTATACACACCTGAAGGCAAGGGTTGAGGTAAGGGAAGGCCTGTCTTTGTTTTGTTTTAAATGGGAGAGAATTGAGCTGGTTCTAATGCTGATGAGAAGAAGTCAGTTAAAAGTAAAGAGAGGTGTGGCCAGGCCTGGTGTCTCACACCTGTAATACCAGCACTTTGGGAGGCTGAGGCAGCAGGGTCACTTCAGGGCAAGTGCTTGGGACCAGCCTGGGCAACATAATAAGACCCCATCTCTACAAAAAGTTTTTTAAAAACTTAGCCAGGTGTGGCAGTGTGTGCCTGTAGTCCCAGATACTAGGAGGCTGGGGAGGGAGGTTCACTTGAGCCTGGGAATTTGAGGCTGCACTGAATGATGATCCTATACTCCAGCTTGAGCAGCAGAGCAAAATAAATAAACAAAAGTTGAGAAAGGTGACAGACAGGCATGGAATCCAGGAGACAGGTGGAGACACTGGAGATCGGCTTTGGAAAAAGGCCACCTCCTCCACTGTAGTAACATGGAAGGCAGAGAAGGTAGACACTGGATATGAGGAAGTTTGCAGACATGGCTGGAAGCCAGAGCAGTTCGTTCACATGGATTCAGTTTTGTCCAAGTAGAGAGCAAGGTCGTCTGTATGGAGTGAGGAGGTAAAAGACTGAGTGATCAGAGGCCTGAGGAAACGGGGCAAGGGCGGAATCTCTCATGCAAAGCAGAGGTGTTCAGCGGGACTGTCAGGAATGCTCAGGGCACAGAGGACTGCTAGAGAAACGGAGTGTTCCTCTCTAGGCATGGGAACTACCAATCTGGGCACACTCTCTGGAGTCAGCACATACCCGGCTTAGATTTGGAACTACCAATGATAAAAGAGCATTTGTCTTGTTTCTCTTGGTTCTCCTGAGTGCAGGCTGAGTAATGTTTTGGACATCCCAGCTGGAGGCCTCGATCTGGTTCCCTAGGATGGTCAACCCCTCTCTCAAGTCCCACTTAGTCAAATGTGCAAATGCATAACATAGTACTCAGGGAGGCTGCACCTATTAACTGAAAAAACTAAGACACAGTACCATAAAACGTTTTTATTAGGAGCAGCTTTTCAAGTACTTCACACAAAGGCCACAGGCAGGCCTGAGGTCAATACGTGACCTTGTTCAAGATGATCTGTCAGGTATTATCGGCCATCTTTCCATCCCATTTTCATTTACTTCAGTAGTGATTTCTGATCTTGGGTTATGCTTGGCCAACAGACAGGCCCTGCCCAAAGAACTCACTAATTTAGCATTTATCTCAACAGGAAAAAATAGTATTTCAGAAACTCCTTTGTGGGAGGATAAAGGTAAATGCAGTTTGTCCCAAAATTAGTCTGTTACAAACTAAGATGGTTTGTGGGTATACTTAAGGAAAATGCATGCTTGGAAGACCTAATTTTCCAAGAAAAATTTTACTTTTTAAATAAATACCCTTAAACTTTATATTTTGTGTATAACATTTAAGTTACTCTAAAAATTCAGTGACAAAAGTTGCCTCTTATTTATAAAACATACCTAGACCCTCAATTTTAATTTGGGGTTAAAACATGTTAATAGAGAGAGACAGAGAGGTACAGGAGGAAACTGACATCCATTTATCAACCACTATATTCTTTTTACCCAAAGAGAGATTAAAAAGCCTTTCTAAAAGGACAAAACCTAGAAGAAAATTTTAAAGAGATGTAAGAAGAGAATAAACCTTCCCTAAAACCCAGCTGCAAAGCAGGAAAGAATATTCTGGTGTTCTGCTTGAATGTGGCTTGCTCACGAGACTGCATTCTGTTTGCTGATGGGTAATACAATGCCATTGTCTGATCACAAAGCTTGTTGCTAACAAATGCGACAGCAGCTTGTTACTTAGACAGTTCTGTTTATTTTTGCCTCAGAAAACGAATACCACATTCAGAACTAAATGACTATAACGTAAAGCTCATGCATCCCATGCTTCTGGCATGCAAAAATCCTTGTAAATCCAGTGATGCAGATGAATACATTTCTTTGTGGCCTTAAAACCCATTCATCCAAGAAATATTCACGTCAAGAAAAGTATAGGCGAGCGGGTGTGTGACAACACCCCGTGACCCAGCTCATGCCAGAGCTACGTGGCTGCTTCTCCACAGAGTCTTAAGTAGTAACACTGTGCATTGTTAGAAACTGGGTTAATCACACAACATTTAATCTAGCTTTAAAAAGAAGTGGCCAGTGAAACATGGGATGGTGGTGGGTCTTTAAACTAGTGCCAAGATGATCACACAAAGGATGTTATGTTGGTGCAAAAGTAATCGTGTTTTTTGCCATTAAAAGTAATGGTGAAACTTGCAATTACTTCTGCATTAACCTATAATATTCCAAAGCAATTAGTTCAAATATTTACTGTTTGCGCTCCTAGATAGTCTAGGTTCTACTGAGATCAGAGCAAAAGGAAATGGGTTCATTCAGGTTCATTTGATGAAAAAGACATTTAGATTAGACATTAGTTAAACCCTTTTGGCTTCAAAGACATTACAACAGACTTATGAATAACATCACAGAAATGCTTTTTGCTATAAATCCCCTGCCCATGATATAATTCTTCCAAACAAGTGAAGTGGCTTGCAGTAAAACAAAAACACCAATATCTAATGACAACTGTTAGATGCTATTTCTAATGAGGCAGCAGAAAGCAAAGTAACTTAAAGTCCAAACCCATGACTCCAGATATAGTACAAATGGATTAAAATGGCACTACTGTGGTTTTCAGGTATTAAAAAAAAAAAAAAAAAAAAAAAAAAAAAAAAAACACCCACAGTAGAATACTTTCCTTTCCTCGTAAAACGCTATCGTGTTCCAGGGCATATCATCATGGCAGCATCCTCAGCGGCCTCACTGAGGGATTTAATGGGTAACACAGGGCAAGGTTTCTCAACCTCAGCACTACTGACATTTTGGGCAGGATAGTGCTTAGCTGTGGGGGGTTATCCTCTGTATTGTAGGATGTTTAGCAGCATCCGTGACCTCTACCACTAGATGCCAGTAGCATCCCTTCCCCCAGAGATGACAACCAAAAATGTCTCCAGACTACTGTCACATGTCCCCTGGGGAGCAAAACTGCCACCTCCTACCCTCCACGTGGCCCCATTTAGTAGTGCTGATACAGAGGTAGAATCTGCAGCTCTAACAAGGAGGTTAGGGCAAACAGAGGACAAGTCCGCACCTTCCTCCCCTTCCCTCACTCCTCAACATGGATTCTCTTCTCTCCTCTGCCCAGGACGCTCAGGTCTTCTTGTGGGATGTAGGCAATTGAGGTATGGAATAGAGACTTCTTCCCTAGAAAATGCTGGTCCTCCACTGCTCAACTGTCCGCACTGACAGACTAATCAGCCTTTGAATCTTTCAGACAAAGTTTTAGGCTGGATGTGGTGGCTCATGCCTGTAATACCAGCACTGTACAGGGCTGAAGCGGGAGGATGGCTTGAGGCCAGGTGTTCGAGACCAGCCTGGGCAACACAGCAAGGCTGTCTCTATTTAAAAAAAAAAAAAATTTTTTTAATTAGCCAGGCGTGGTGGCTTGCACCTGTAGTCCTAGCTACTCAGGAGGCTGAGGCAGAAGAATCACTTGAGCCCAGGAGGTTGTGAGCTCCTCACATCAGTGAGCTCTGATCACATCTCTATATTCCTTTCTGGGCAACAGACTGAGACCATGTCTCTAAAATATAAATAAGTAAATGGAAGTTTTACTAACAGAAGTTTTACTAAAATATAAATAAGTAAACAGAAGTTTTTACCCTCTTGATAGAAGGGTTCAAGAAATAGGTATCTGTTTACTTAGGAACTAGTCAAGATTTGAGGTGAGAAATGGTACTTGACCTCAACACAAAGCTGGCAGCAATTCTCAGTAGTTACCAATCATCACAAACTTCAAAATTATCTAGAAATCACCTCAACAGTTGCTAAGGAACTAAAAAAAAATATTTACCTTACTTTTCAACCGGAGGCTGGTATGTCCTTTTTTAAAAGAACAAAGGATTCTCTTATCACACTAAACACCTGAGATTTCACAGCCTAATGTGTCACTCCACTTCAGTGGAGAGTATATTTGAGGAATAGCAGAAATCGTACAGGAGTTGATGGCAGAACCACTCACTTTATGATGGAGGAGACTACAGAGACGCACAGACTTTGTGCAGCCTGGCCAGGCTGTGCCCACCGCGTGCCCTGCCTTGCCTTCCTTTAATGTCTCAGTGCTGGAACTGGCACTCCCATTGGTTTAAGGCCCTCCAACAAGCTTGCAATATATTTTTAAAGGAATAATACAGCAATTAAATCCACATATAAAATTACAAGCAGAATCCCGTTCCCAAATTGGCATGAGTTGAGCAGATTTGAGATATACACCCAGAACTCAGATCTGACCCACACGATGTTTGTTGTGAGCATGGCTCTCGAGAGTCCAGGACAAAACTCAGAAGACTTGGGCTCAAGTTCTGGATTTGTGTGTTACTAACTAGTTCTATTCAAACCAGGTAAGTTGTTTAACATCCCTGGATGTGAGCTTTATTTGCATAAAATGCAGGTGTTGGAGTCCATGAGGACTGACGTTCCCCTGGGGGAGAGAGGGCAAGTAGAGTTGGTTATAAACTCATGAGACTACAGGACAAGTGCAACAGAAGTGCCCGAGCCTGTAGTCCTTCAGGCAGGGAATGGATGGGGCCAGGTGGTGACAGCAGGGAAGAGACAGCGGACACTGGAGGGAGTGCTTGAGGTTCAGGGACTGGGCAGGGCAGAACCCTTGCAAGAGCCCTTGGGGCAATGGCAGGGAAACAGCCTGAGACCTGGTCTTAGTCCACTCAGGCAGCTCTAACATAACACCACAGACTGCACGGCTTACGAACAACGGACATCTACTCCTCATAGCTCTGGCGGCTGGAAGTCCAGGAACAAGGTGCTGGCAGAGTCGGTGTCTCCTTACTGCATCCTCACATGGCGGAAGGTGCAAAGCAGTCTCCGAGGCCGCTTTTATAAGAGCACTGAGAGGAAAAACCAACTCCAACTGCATTTTTCCTTTGCTCTCACACCACAATGATCAATACCGAAGACTTCTGCGACCAAACGTGTGGAGGTTCCCCCTGACACAACAAACTAGTGCTGGGTGTCCTCTAATTCAATTCTGGTGCTCTCCACTTAGAGATAGTGTCAGATCCCACGGGGTAGGGGGTGGGGGGCTCAGTCTCCAAGATTGCCCCCTACAAGATACTAGTTGCAAGTCTAGGCCTTCAGAACTTCTGTCCAACCCGCTTCAAGGTGGGGTTCCCACAACCCCCTCTTTGAGTTTGAGTACATTCTCTACTGCCATGAGGGGTCCTAACAAGAGCTCTTGTTTATCCAGGATCCAAGGAGGTGGGGCTTTGAACAGAGAGGAAAAAGACATTAGATATAAACTGTAAGGAGTTATCATCTAGACAGAGTGATATTGAGAGGAGAATAGCACTTCAAGAAGAAGAAACAAAATGTGAAAAGAATACAAGGCAGGAGAAATCAGGGTGAGTTCAGGCAATAAGTTCATGTGGCTGGAGTGCAGAGAGACAGGGTGGAAGGGCAGGAGGTGAAGCTGAAAATAGAGCCAGTGACAGAGGAAGCAGGACCTTGTAGATCATGTCAAGGAGTCTTCATTATAAGAAAAATGGGAAGACAATGACGAGTTTTAAACACAAAGATGACATGATAAGCTATGTATTTAAAAAAAATCACTATGACTTCAGTACAAAAATATATCATTTTTTCATAGAGGGAAAGAAGTGCATGCTAGGAGATCAGTTAATTAGTTACTATAATAGTTCAACAGGGTGACTGGTGGTAGAGGATGGTGGTGTTCAGAAAGGGAACAGGGCTGAGTTATATGTAGGTGGTCCATCTGTATGATAATAATGGACTGGATAAAGTATACAAGGGAGAAGGAATCAACAAGGTTGACTCAGGTTTGTGACTTGTATGAATAGATGGTGTTATGGACTGAATGTGTTCCTCTAAAATTCATCTGTTGAAACGTTAGCTTCCAATAAGACAGTATTAGGAGGTAGGGACTTTGAAACATTTAGATGAGATGATGAAGGTAGAAGCCCCATGATGGAATTAGAGGTCTTATTCCTAGAAGAGACTAGAATTCTCCTTCTCCACCCTCCACCCAACCATATGAGGATATAGCAAGAAGGCCATCTGCAAACCAGCAAGAGGGCCCTCAACAGACACCAAATCTGCCAGTACCTTGATCTCGGACCTCCCAGCCTCTAGACTGTGAGAAATAAACATTGTTTAAGCCTCCCTGTCTGTGACAGGTATTTTGTGACAGCAGCCTGAATTGACTAAGACAGATGATGATACCATTCGCTTAGGTAAGACATTGCAGAAGGCGCCCAGCTATGTGACACTTTGTGTGGACATTTTCATTTAGAGCCACTTTTGAGATATCCAAACAAAACTGTTGAGATGGCAGAGGTTAAGTAGAGAGGTACTGGATGTCTACAGACAGAAATTTTCAGTCTTCAGCATAAGGGAAAGGATTAGAGTAGTGCAGTGCTACCCCACATGACCTCTGTAATGATAGAAATATTCATAATGCACCATCCAGTATGGTAGCCACAGGTGGTTACTGAGTACTTGAAATATGGCCGATGTAACTGGGGACCTGAATTTATGCTTACTTTTAATTAACTTAAATGTAAATAGTAACATGTAGCTAATGGCAACTGCATTAGGCAGCACAGGTATGAAATAATTAGGTATAAAAGAGTTAGAGACAAACCCTGTGGAACGCCAACATTTAAAAGCTCAATGGAGTAAGGAAAATAAGCAGAAAAACAAACCAACAAACAACTAAAACTACAATAAGACAGGGAGCGTTAGCCTGGGCAAGTGGAATGTCAAGAAGACTACGTAGTCAACAGTATCAAATGCTACAGTAAGGTCAAAGATGAAAGCTGAAAAAAGCTCATCGAAATTAGCTGGTTTGCCTCGCCAAAACCCCCACATTCCGTGACCAGCAAGCAGTTGATTTAATCAATGGTAAATTTTAGGCCTCAGTCAAAATGTGGCCAGGTTTGAATGATAAGGGCAGAGGCAGGAAAATTTTGTGAGCAAACTAAAATTTCAGGGACTGTTTCGAACTGTTTAGTACTTATGTTTTCTGTAAAAAGCTCTTCCTCTAATTATACCTAATGTAATTTTGTTGCCCATAGGACAACAACCTGACTTACCTGTTTTTTTCCTCAAAAAAGGTTTTGTTTTTTTTTTAATTCTATGATTTCATTTATTTTCCCCAGAATTAACTGTATTAAAATTAAACAAGCTGAGGCACCAAAGATTTTTAAAGTCTTAATTTATTTAAAAGACCAAAATTCCAAAAGAAAAAGGCCACCAAGAAAAAAATCAAATTAAGGAGAGTAATGTTTCTTTCTCTAAGACAAACTAATCAACTGTGAACCTGAAACATGTAGAGTTTTCAGTGGATTTTCTGGAGTGTGTTGAAGCCTCAAAAGCCTTATTTTAAACTATCCTAAATACATAAAGTAAAGAACTGTACAGGTTGTCTTATGTCATCCTGAAAAAAGACAATACAAAGTTAGCTGGTACTGTGGTTTGAATTGTCTGTGTCCCCTCCAAAATTCATGTTGAAATTTCTTCCTCACAGTATTAGGTGGGGCCTATAGGAGATGATGAGGCCAGGATGAAAGGAAATTGGTGCCTCATAAAAGGGCCGAGAGAACCAGCGAGGCTCTTATGTCCTTCCATCATGTGAGGACACAGCAAGCATTTGTTCCCTCCAGAAGATGCAACAAGAAGGTGCCATTTTAGAACCAGAGAGCAGCCCTCACTAGCCACTGAATGCCACAGCCTTGATCCTAGATTCCCAAGCTCCAAATAAGTAAAAAATAAATTTCTCTTCCGTGTAACAAGTACCGAGTTTGCAGTATCTTATTACAGCAGCAGGAATGGAATGAGACAGTGGTTAATTCCTTAAAGTTTCAGAGGGTACATAATCAGGTAATCTCTCCCAATCTGTCACATGACATTGTTTCTTTAAATCCTCAAAGTATTTTCACAATTGCGTATCATCTCTTACATCAACATCAATTATGATTCAAAAAGACTTGCCAAGACAGGTGTGGTGGCTCAGGCCTGCAGCCTTTGAGAGGCCGAGGCAGGCGGATAGATTCAGCCCAGGAGTTTGAGATCAGGTTGGGCAACACGGTGAAACACCATCTCTACAAAATACACAAAAATTAGCTGGATGGAGTGGTGTGTGCCTGTCATCCCAACTACCTGGGAAGCTGAGGTGGGAGGATCGCTTGAACCCAGGAGGTCAAGGCTGCAGTGAGCCGTGACTGCACCACTGCACTTCAGTATGAGTGACAAAGCAACCCTGTCACAAAAAAAAAAAAAAAAAAAAAGAAGACTTGCCAGAAACATCTTTATACAGAACAACAAAACTATATTTATACTGTGTGTATGTGTATCAATATATACTACATTCACAAATAAAGTTCCCATCTCTATGTTGAACACTAAACATAACTAGGATCGTCATCCATCTGTTCATTCTTCTTTTAAACTTCTTCAGCTTCCCACTTATAAAAAAGAATGCAGCAATAAGGAGAAAGAACACTGGAAACAAAATTACTTACAACATACATGCTGAGGTTTTTCTCTGGTTCTTTGATAGTCTTTTCGCTAGATCGCACTACCTCCAAAATGCAAGGATCTCCAAAAGCGACTCAACAATTAAATTTTGGGGAGATTTTTTAATGCTAGAAATTTAGCTTTCTTGAATGACTTTTATGGGAGGGGGGAGCACATCCTCATCTGAAGTAAATTAAAGGGAAGGTCAATCCGAGAAACAATGACATAGCTACTTTTTTTTTTTTTTCAATGCAGCTATCTAGAACCATTGTATAAATGAGCCTTTTATTTGCCAGCCACACATCAAAACTCCAAAGATCACAGAAATACAAAAACTACTTCCTGCAACACCCAATAAGTTACTACATACGGAGTTAAAAGAAAAGGGACAATGAGGAATGCTAAATTTGTTCTTTTTTCTTAAAAAAAAAAAGTATCTGCACTTACATTATAACCAAATTATTTAAAAATTGAAAGCACCTACATATGAACTTTAATGGGGAGACAGCAGATGGTATAAAGAGTTAGCGGAAGCCACTTCAGATTGTTAAAACATTGTTCTGCTCTAATAATGTGGCAGCATCAGCTTTGCTGAAATCTGACTTGGAAATAGCTGAAATGAAAGGCTATTAACTATAGTCTCTATAACGGTAAACTCCCAAATACTTCTCTTCAGGGTTGTTCTCTCTCCACAGCATGAATCCCAGCTTAGAAATACCAAACCAAGACTTTCCTATCCCCCTCTTGCCCCAAATCCAGGATGCTCAAGATCAAACCCCCATGTAACCCCTGACTCCTTCAATATCTTCACTGAGAACGCTTTATGATTATCTAGAGCACTCAATCTAAAGACGAAAAACATTGAGTCCTGGAGAAATAAAATGACTTGTGTAGATTCCATCAGGAAGCTAACAGCACAAGAGAACTTGAACCAAGGCCCCTAAATTCCTGTGCTAGGGCTTTTTCTTCAATACCCCAGGCTTGATCTCACCAACCTGCAGCAATGGGACACAACAGTAGACTAGAAAGGACGACCTCAGACTAACTGACTTAACTCCTCTAGACAGCTGTTCCCTCCTCTTGTAAAGTCAGCAGACAGCACCACCACACTGTCGTTCTCTCAGATCCTCTTGGGTCCTTTGTCTCATTGTCCTCCAGTCGCTAACCAGCCTTTTTTCCTTCATGATCTTCCTTATCAATCCCTTCCTTTTCACCAGCATTATCCAGGTCCTAGATTGTAATACCTTATTCCTACTCAGTGTATCAGCCTCCTAGCTGGAATACTCCAAAGATATTTTTTAAAGTTTTCAACATTTATTTTTTCATTTTCTATTTACATACAATTGTGTTTTACATTGTTTCTCTCACTCTGTGACGCAATCCCTCATGGCACTATACTGAAATGTTTTCATCATTATAAAAGCGTGAATATGAATAGGCCTGAATCATAATCATACCATAACCTATATTGTAAATAAAAACAGGGAAAACTATTTTAAAATCACTTCTTTTGTCAAAAATTTTATGTAAGGTTTAAAAAATCTAATAATTTAAATGACATAAAATACTGAATACCTTTTCAGTAGAATTATTCAATAAAAAATATAATGTAAATATTATATCAAAACATCTTAGCAACATACACTGGAAAGTTAATTATAAGAATCTGTATGGGCTGGGTGTGGTGGCTCATGCCTCTAATCCCAGCACTTTGGGGGGCCAAGGTGGGTAGATCATCTGAGGTCAAGAGTTTGAAACCAGCCTGGCCAACATGGTGAAACCCCACCTCTACTAAAAATACAAAAAAAAAAAAAAAAATTAGCCAGGCATGGTGGTTTGCACCTACAATCTCAGCTACTCAGGGAGGCTAAGGCAGGAGAATCGCTTGAACCCAGGAGGCGGAGGTGGCAGTGAGCTGATATTGCGCCACTGTACTCCAGCCTGGGTGACAGAGTGAGACTCCAACTCAAAAAAAAAAAAAAAAGAATCCGTGTGTAGTCACACTCACTTCTCATTTATATGCTACAAAGAGCTACAAAAAAGTAAGAGTTTGTTCTGTGAAAGTAATAGCACGAAGTTCTCCAAGCATACAATCTAGTTCTATGAATGGTCAAAGTGAAACAGGATCTAACACCACACAACAAACACTCAGTGGCCTTCACCCTTCTCCTCTAGAGGACTGCCTGATGTGTTCCCAGCTCCAGATACCAACACCTAAACGAAGGCCTTTGAAGGGCCCAAGTAAGCCTTTAAAGCCCTAAGGGGCCTGGTCTACATGGATGATCTTTGACTCACACCCTCACGTAGGCCAAACGAACCCAACCTGAAGTCACCCAAGCATGAAGATCACTTTTTCCCAACTCTTAAGCCTATAAGGTTATTTCAAGCCAATTGTGAATAAGCAAGAATACAGAGGCCTAGACTTCAAAAAGGAAGAGACCCTCTAAGCAAAACCAAACAAACCAGACTATCAAATTAGAATTTAGAATAAAACTTAAGAGAGAAAGATATTTGATCAAAGCACCTTTGTAAAATAGGACTTTACTTTCAAGTTAAACTTCACTAAGCACGATGAGAAGCCATGCCAGACGCTTGTACATGCTGCTTCATTTAGTCATGAATGAGGACTGAAGAGCACTAGAGATTCCTAAATGCTCTCCTGTGTAGTCCAGTATGGCTGCCACTAGCCACAGGCTTAAGGTAGTGTGGCCATAAACTATATTTTCAGTCTCTTTCCTCTCATTTTTTTAAAAACTCCTTGACATAAATTCACATACCAATTTCACCTATTTACCAAACACAATTCAATGGTTTTTAATATATTCAGAGTTGTGTCACTGGCACCACAATTAAATGCAGAATATTTCCATCATCAGAAAGAAAACACCTGTACCCATTAGCAGTCACTCCCTCCTTCATTTTCCATGCCACTTCATCTCAACCCCCACCTCCAATAGACCCAAGCAACCACTTGCTCTTCTGTCTATGGATTTGCCTATTCTAGACATTTCATATCAATGAAATCATGCAATATGTGGCCTATTGTATCTGGCTTCTTTCACTTAGCATAAGGTTTTCAAGGTTTATTCCTTTTTATTGTTGAATAATATTCCATTGTATGAATACACTACATTTTGTTTACCCCATTGTTGATGGTGATTTGGATGATTTGGTTGTTTCCAATTTTTGCCTGTTATAAATTATGCTACTATAAACATTTAAATTTTTTGTGGAGATACAAATTCATTTCTCTTGGTTATACACCTAGGAGTGGAAATGCTAGGTCGCATGGTAATTCTATGTTTAAAATTTTGAGGAACTGCCAAATTGTTTTCTATTTTCCATTTCCAACAGCAATGTATAAGGTTTCCAATTTCTCCATATCCTCACCAACAGTTCTTATCACTTTCATTTTAGCCACCCCAGAAGGTATGAAGTGATGTCTCGTGTAAGTTTTAATTTGCATTTGCCTAATGTCTAAAGATGATGAAGTTGAACATATTTTCATGTGCTTATTGGCCATTTGTACACATTCCCGGAAATGTCAATGCAAATCCTTTGCCCGTTTTTCTTTTTTTTTGAGACAGAGTTTCACTCTTGTTACCCAGGCTGGAGTGCAATGGCGCGATCTCGGCTCACCGCAACCTTCGCCTCCTGGGTTCAGGCAATTCTCCTGCCTCAGCCTCCTGAGTAGCTGGGATTACAGGCACCACTACCATGCCCAGCTAATGTTTTGTATTTTTAGCAGAGATGGGGTTTCACCATGTTGACCAGGATGGTCTCGATCTCTTGACCTCGTGATCCACCTGCTTTGGCCTCCCAAAGTGCTGGGGTAGGCTTGAGCCACCGTGCCCGGCCTTTGCCCGTTTTTCAACTGAGTTATCTTTTTATCACTGCACTGTAAGAGTTCTTTATATATTATGGATATAACCTCTTTATCAGATACATGATTTGCAAATACTTTTCCTACATTCTGTGAGTTATCTTTTCATTTTCTTGATGGCATCCCTTGACAAACTAAGTTTTTCATTTCTTTTTTTTGAGATGGAGTCTCACTCTGTCACCCAGGCTAGAGCACAACGGTGCAATCTCGCCTTACTGCAGCCTCCGCCTTCCTGGTTCAAGCAATTCTCCTGCCTCAGTATCCCAAGTAGCTGGGATTACAGGCACCGACCACAGCTCCCAGCTAATTTCTGAATTTTTAGTAGAGATGGGGTTTCATCATTTTGGTCAGGCTGGTCTCAAACTCCTCAAGTGGTATCTGCCCACCTCAGCCTCCCAAAGTGCTGGGATTACAGGCATAAGCCACCACACCCAACTCCTATTTTTGAGACAGGGACTGGCTGTGTTGCCCAGGCTAGAGGGCAGTGGTATGATCACAGCTATCTGCGGCCTTGACCTCCTGGGCCCAAGCAATCCTCCCACCTCAGACCCCAAACAGCTGGGACAACGGGTGTGCACCATCACACCTGGCTAATTTTTAAAAATTATTTTGTAGAGATGGGGTCTCCTAAGTTCCCAGGCTGGCCTCAAAACTCCTGTCCACAGCCGGGTGTGGTGGCTCACACCTGTAATCCCAGCACTTTGGGAGGCCAAGGCAGGCAGATTACCTGAGGTCAGGAGTTTGAGACCAGCCTGGCCAACATGGTGAAACGCCATCTCTACTGAAAATACAAAAAAATTAGCCAGGTATGGCGGTAGACACCTGTAATCCCAGCTACTTGGGAGGCTGAGGCAGCAGAATCGCTTGAACCTGGGAGGCGGAGGTTGCAGTGAGCTGAGATTGCACCATTGCACTCCAGCCTGGGCGACGAGCCAAACTCGATCACAAACACACTCACTCCTGTCCTCAAGTAATCCTCGGGCCCTGGCCCCCTCAAAGTGCTGGGATTATAGGCTGGGCCACTACACCCAGCCAAGTTTTTCCTTTTTAATGAAGTACAATTTACTTTTTTCCCCTTGTCACTTGGGCTTCCCCTCATTGTTACCAGACCCACACAATCTGTCAGAGCACTGATTCCATGGAACCTGCCTTTTTCTGGACACGAAGACATGTGGCGGCTGGAATTACCTATACAGTTCCAGTTATTCTACTTTTTGCAGAAATATTTTTTCTAACTTTGAACCCTTTTATAGTCTTAAAAGACACCAATGTAGTAAAAGCTAAATACTTATAGCAGAATTAATCCAAAAGGAGTAAAGGTAGAAAGTCTTAATGTGGTCAGAAAGCTTGCTGAAAAGAAGTATTTCTAGCATTTTCACAAAAAAAGGGAAATAAATGTTATCCTTGAACTTACCAGTTACAATGCAGTGGGTTGAACTGTGTTCCCAAAAAGATATGTTGAAGTCCTAAGCCCCTGTACCTACGAAAGTGATCTTATTCAGAAATGGGGTCTTTGCCGACATGATCAAGTTAAGATAAAGTCATGCTTAATTAGGGTGGGCCCCAATCCAGGATGACTGGTGCCCCTTCTAAGAAAACAGAGACAAAACCAGAGAAGACTGCCATGTGACGACTGAGGCAGGGACTGGAATGATATATCTCCAAGCCAAGGACCACCAGGATTACAAGCAACATGGAAAGCTAAGAGACAGATATGGAAGAGACTCCCCCAGAGCATTCAGGAGACAGCCCGGCCACAGCCTTGGTCTAAGACTTCTCACCTCAGAACTGTGAGAGAATACATTTTTGTTGTTTGTGCCATACAGTTTGTGGCTCTTTGCTGTGGCAGCCCTAGGGACTGAGACAGAAGAACCTTTTAAATATTGTATGATTCTACTTACATGAGGTACACAGTCTAGTCAAATTCAGAGAGACAGAAAGTAGAATGGTGGTTGCCAGGGGCTGCGGGGGGTGGGGAAGGTGGAGCTATTGTTTCATGGGTACACAGTTTCGGTTTGGGAAGATGAAAAGTTCTGGAGACGGATGGTAACGACGGCTCCAGAACAACATGAATATAATTAATACCACAGAACTGTACACTTAAAAATGGCAAATTCTGTTACGTGTATGTTACCACAAATAACCCTCTTCTCCCCAAAAGAAAAATCTTTTATCTGAGGAACGTGAGCTCCTTTAAATCATCAGGCCCCGAAAAGCATTTAGAATGTAACAGAAGTCATGTCACACTTCCCCAGGAGCTAAATAATTACTTCTTGAAGCCGCTTCTATGCAGGCTCTACACCAACACCAGGCAGCCATAAAATGTCGTCCACGTTACAGTTTAACTATGTACAACCAAGCACTAACCAATATTATTTCTGTAAACCCATGAGAATTCCTGACAACTTTTGTAACTGCCCTCTCTCCTGATTTGTCTTTTTCCTTTAAAAACTTGAGCCTCTCCTTTGTTCCCTGCAGCACTGCTCAAGGCAACCTGGCAGTGTGTCCCTGGCTGTAGTCCTCAACTTCTGCACTTGAATAAATTCTCTTCAGACTAGATTCTGACCTTTTTGATCATTTTAGGCAGAGAGAAACTAATACTTACAATAAACCAAATATTTCAGTTATAATTAATATTCAACCACGATACACCATATTAACAGCAAATTCTTGCCCGTTACTTTGTCCTTATAAACATGTACACACATTCTCATGCTAAAATTTCATAAGCACAAAGCATCTAAGAGTTTAAGGTGTTTAACTTCACAAAAAGAAGGAAGATTAAAATCCACTGAAGCATTATCATATGCAGACATAGAGGCTGGAGGTGACAACCACTGCTAACCAGTAACCTCAGAGAAGCACTGGAACCAGTCTCCAGTGTTTTCTGTCCCAGGCAACATGGCCCCAAGGCCCCAAGAGTGCTTAGTTTGATTGTCTTAGTGCTTTAACAACAGAGGGAAGCCAGGATACCCAAAAGAGTTGTAAGGATAGCTTAGATGGAAAACACAGGTATGAAAGAATCAAGCACCACTGCGACATAACTGTTATGGGACGAATTGTGCCCTTCCCCCAACCCCAAAGTAAATTCAGAAGTTCAAGTTCTAACCCCAAGTACCTTAGAATGAGACCCTATTTGGAGACAAGGCCTTTGAAGAGTCAAACACGCTGAAAGGTAAAAAAGAAGGACAATGTGAAGACACAAAGAGAAGACAGCCAACTGCAGATGAGGAGAGAGGCCTGCAGCAGGTCCTTCCTCACCACTCTCAGAAGGAACTACCCTGCTGACACCTTGGTCTTGGACTTCCAGCCTCCAGAACTGTGAGAAAATTTATTTCTGTTGTTTAAACCACCCGGCTTGTACTTTTTAATGGTAGCCATAGCAAACTAATGGAATAACAAAATAAGAAAGGTATTTTGCTGACTAAACTCAAAGAGAAGCACTAAAAAAGATCACAGTGGCAAGATGGGACGCCTCGCCAGTGTTCTTTCAAACAACTGTCCCTCTGTCTGGAAGTGAAGCATCTTCTCTGCAAGAAAAATGATAAAAAGGAGAGGAACAGAGTCCACACTCTAGTAGGAATTCATCAGATCAAGTCTTCTTAGCTCAAAAGCCCATGTAAAGACATCGTCATTAAGAGTAAAATCCCAAGTCCCTGTGGTACCAATAAGGCCTTTGTGACTGGGTTCCCCGCCACCTCTCTGAGCTCGCGTTTGGCTTCTCTCCACCAACTTAGCCCTTTCTTCAGCCCCATCAGTCTCAGCATCAGGGTTTGGCACCTGCCCCTCTCCAGATACCCCCAAGCTTCCAGATCACTGCTCAAAGCCCACCATCTGAGCAAGGTCTTCCCCAACTCACTATCTAAATGCAGAATCGGTCTCCACTGAGCAGAACCAGCACTCCCTACCAGAATTCCCTGCATCTCAATTTTCTCTCCAAGGAACGTGTGACCATCTGAAACAACCATGTATTTTATTTGTTGATTGTCGGACTGCCTCCCAGCCCAGTTTAGGGAATCAGAATGCAGAGATTTTGATTTGTTTACTACTGTATCATTATCACTCAGTCGGTACTCAGTGAACACTGCTGAATGGACATATTTGCACAGGATCCCTTACAGGCCAAGCTGAGGACTTGGTGCATCTTCACAGTCTATACCTGTATTTGCTTTCTACTCACTTCTACCTTCTGACAGGCTCAGGGAAGCGAGTCCAAGCCCAAACCCCAGCCCAAGCTTCCACTGCCGCTGTGTGCTAATGAGAAACCTGAAAGCATGCTCTAAGTCTTTGGCCCAGCTCTCCCCTGCTCTTTGCCCACTCCATTCCCTTTCCTTGGCAGAGACTTGCACAGGCCTGGAGGTTTGTGTGGAATGTCTATTGTCCAAGGGGAAAGCAGTGTTTGCTGCCTCTCAGCTGCAAAGCAAGACCTGCTCTGCACTCTAGATTTTAACATGCTTTCTACCTTTGTATATGCAAGGGGGAATATTCTAACATCAGGCAAACTACAAGGGAGTTGAAAGCCATCCTCACGCCTTAATTATTCTTCAGTATCATGCCTGGGTAAGAATCTTACTTCACTGGAAGAGAAACAAACAGGAAGAAAAAGAGCACATAACATATACCTCTCTCTCTCTCCACCCGCCGCCGCCCCCCACAAAACCTAAAACACAAGAGTGGAAAGAGAGAAAAAGCTATTAGCAATCTAACACTTAAATAAAGAAACAAGATTTTATTTTTCCTTAAAAAAACGCTTGGCTGGGTGTCGTGGCTCACGCCTGTAATCCCAGCCCTTTGGGAGGCCAAGACGGGCAGATCACAAGGTCAGGAGTTCAAGATCAGCCTAGCCAATATGGTGAAACTCTGTCTGTACTAAAAATACAAGAAGTAGCTGGGTGTGGTGGTGCACACCTGTAGTCCCAGCTACTGGGGAGGCTGAAGAAGAAGAATTGCTTGAACCCAGGAGACAGAGGTTGCAGTGAGCCAAGACCATGCCACTGTACTTCAGCCTGAGCAACAGAGTAAGACTGTCTCAGAAAAAGAAACAAAGAAAGGAAAAGAAGAAAAAAAAATTAAAAACAGCTTAAAGAAAGGAAAATAAAGGAAAAGATTAAGTATATCATGAACCTTATTGGAGTCATTTAAATGACCATCAAGATTATGTTGCGAGATAGAAATATTAAGATTAAAAATCAACATGTGAAAAAAAATTATGTAATCATGTTTAGTTTAAAACCAGAACAGAAACATTATATACCCAATGATATTTTAACTTTCTAAAAATTATGACTGCAGCTAAATAGAGTTTATACAGAAATACAGAAAAAAGTTTTTGTTAGGATGAAATTATATTTATTTACTTCTCTAATGCTGTAATAGTATTGTTTTAATAAACTGCAATATTTAAATGTAAGCCAGAAAACCGCCTATTTGCCAAAGATCTGACAGGAGGAGAAGCCCAGGGACCATCCCGACCTTTCAGATGAGGAACTGAAGAAAACAAACTGCTTCTTACCCTTGTGCCTCTTCAGCTGGGGAAAGCTGCTAATTGTAGTCGCCTGGATTATTTCCACTACAATTTGATACCTGATTTTTAAAAAAAGAAAAGGAAAAAAGATTTAGGAGGAAGAAAATACTATTTTTAGAAATACCTTTAGACTGTACTTATATTAAACAAATTAACAGGGGAGCTGTGAACCCTGCCCAAGGAGCATTAAAACAATCCAACATGGACTGAGCATCTACAATAGGCCGGGCCCCATGCCATGTTCTAGTCACTCCCGAGGTCCTCATGTAAACGTCACAAGGCTCCTCATCCCCACTCTGTTCCCTATACCAGAAGCATAACTACCTGCAGAAACTGTAAGGTTATGCTCAGCCCCTCTCTCCTCCATGCTCCTAGGTGACCAGAGCTTACTGATTCTACTTCTTAAATTTGCACTGTCCAATAAGGTGATCATGAGCTACATGTGGCTGTCTAATTAAATTAATAAATATGTAGTTCCTCAATCACACTAGCCACATTTCAAATGCTCCACCGTACCTGTAGCTTGTGGCCCACACTGTGCAAGAACATTTTCATCACTGCAGAAAGTACTACTGGATGGTGCCATCAAAGCTGTCCTCTCCCCTGCAGCCCCACTGCCTCATTACTTCTCACTTAGAAGACGGTCTTAACCCAACAGAATCAAAGTATCTGCCCCAGGACTCACATCAATATTTTTAAAGCTCCCCTGGTAATTCTAAGGCACAGGGAGAGTTGAGAACCATGAGATTAGAGCACCAGCTATATATGTGTGTGCTTAAGATGACTTCCAGGTCAGGAAAAATAAACAAAATTCTTCATTTTAAGTGCTGAGAACAACCTTGGAGTTGTAGCTATTTTGAGCATAAATTCAATTGGGTTTTATACATCCAAATTTTTTTTTTTTTTGATGGAGTCTCCCTCTGTCACCAGGCTGGAGTGCAGTGGTGCCATCTTGGCTCACTGCAACATCCACCTCCTGGGTTCAAGTGATTCCCCCGCCTCAGCCTCCCGAGTAGCTGGGACTATAGGCATGCAACACCATGCCTGGCTTATTTTTGTTTTTTCTGTATTTTAGTAGAGACATGGTTTCACCACGTTAGCCAGGATGGTCTCAATCTCCTGACCCTGTGATCTGCCCGCCTCAACCTCCCAAAGTGCTGGGATTACAGGTGTGAGCTACCACACCCAGCCCTATAAATCCAAATTTTTTAAGCGCCCTTTAATGGTTACTAAGTAGTGCCCTAATAAAACTGGTCTATCCTGAGTATTTTGCTTAGCCCTTAATTATATGAATTAATTTCGTAGCTGGTAATAAATTTATTTAATATTAATTCTTATTTTGAACACAAACCATGCAGTATTCTAAGATTTAATGTTATATCTAGCTGGTTTTTATAGCACAAAATTATATACATTCTTTTGCTTTTCAACTAAAACCCACAGAAGAGACAAATTTATCTTAGTCATAGCTACACGTGGACTCCTCACAAATTTGCATCTTTTTAATCTTTTCATTTGGGTAATATAAACATCAGTGCCTGACTCTCAGGACCTCAGAGCAGGCTGTCGGCATACCACCCAGAGATGGGGGCAGATGCTGGTGGCTGCCTGCCCAATGTCCAGTCTCTCTTCCTTCCTTGCTAAGTGACCTACGGTATTATCAGGGAAAGTGACACACCCAGCTAAAAAGGCTAGCTTTCTCCCCAGCAGTCAGAGATGGGCAAGTGATATTATTCTGGCCGGGCATGGTGGCTCACGCCTGTAATCCAAGCACTTTGGAGGCCAAGGCGGGCGCATCACCTGAGGTCGGGAGTTCAACACCAGCCTGACTAACATGGTGAAACCCCGTCTTTATTTAAAAATAATAATAATAAATAAATAAAAGTGAAATCATTCTAGTCTTGGAGTAGGCAGAAGTCACTGGGTAGGGATTCCAGGAAAGCGGTTGAAAAGGAGCCTCCTCAGAAAAGCCCTTTCCAACTTTAGTCCTTATCCTTCCCTCATTCTTCTGTGTAAATCAAGGATGCAATTGGATAAAGGCACAACAGTACCTTGCAATCATGAAGGTAAAAGCAACAGCGTAGGCCGGGCACAGTGGCTCACACTTATAATCCCAACATTTAGGAGGCCAAGGCAGGAGGACTGCTTGAGGCAAGGAGTTTAAGAGCCTAGGCAATATAGCGAGACCTCATCTCTAAGAAAAATTAAAAAGTTGGCTGGGAGTGGTGATACATGCCGGTAGTCCTAGCTACTCTGGAGGCTGAGGCAGAGGATCAATTGACCTCAGGAGTTCAAAGTCACACTATGCTATGGTCGTGCTACTGCACTCCAGCCTGGTCAACGGAGTAAGACCCTGTCTCTTCAAAAATAAAAAATAAAAAACAAAAACAAAAAACAAAAAGACCAGGTGTAGTGGCTCATGCCTATAATCCCAATACTTAGGGAGGCTGAGTGGGAGGACTGCTTGAGCCCAGGAGTTTGAGACCAGCCTGGAAACAAAGGGAGACCTTGTCTCTACTAAAATAAAAAATAAAAAATAGCTGGGCATGGTAGCACACACCTGTAGTCCCGGCTAGTAGGGAGCCTGAGGCAGGAAGATCACTTGAGCCTGGGTGGTTGAGGCTGCAGTGAGCTATGATCATGTCACTGCACTCCAGCCTGGGCAACACAGCAAGACCCTGTCTCAAAGAACCAAAAACAAAACTACAACCTAAGGATGATGCAATAAGAAGACAGGAGTAGTTCATGGTTCCAATGACATCACTAACCATCAAAACAGCCCCTAACTACCAATCTCAGGGCATGTGGAGACATGGGAAAAATAAACACCTGCCTCATTTAAGTTGCTGTATCTGAAGCTGTCTTGTGGCCAAATGCCACTCCAACTCATAGAGAGCGTTCTGAGGAAGACTTAATGTGCTTCCACACAGCAATTCCAATCTCAAGAATTTATCATAAGGAAGCAATTTAACAGAAAAAAAAGACAAAAATAAAAATACAACCCAAAGCCCAAACTATCATATATATGTTTATTGTAGCAAGTTCTGCAAAGAAAAGCATGAAAATATTCATGGTCAATAATGAGTATGGTCAGCAATGCTTTCATTAAACAAACATTTCTTAATCTTTTCTTTTGTTCTAGACACACAGGAATGAACACCACCAATATGGTCCTTGCTTTCAGGACATATCAGATTAAACAGAAAGCATCCAGCCAGTAATATTTATAATCATAAGGATTACATGAAAATAGATGTTTATGACAGTAATTTTTAAAATGCAAAACGGTACGTACATTTACGATTGTAGATATGTATCTATGTGTGTATATTAGCCAGGGCTACAAGGCAAAATAGAGATAAAATGAAGACTTAACGAGTCTTCATTGTTAAAATGGGAGCCTTCATGAGTCATTTTCAACTTTTTCTAAACTGTTTTATCTATCTACCTATGTATCTAAGCCTGTTCAAGCTAAACTTACCTTCTTTTTCCTTCCACAGTAAGGTTTCCTTACCTCTCCATTTCTCTACTAGTACCATCATCCTTCTCAAAAATCATCGTAGGTATCTACCGTACCAATAAACATCAGTTTCAAAGTGCTATGGATGGTCCTTTAAATGCCTTTAAATCAGTTCCTTGCTTATTCTTCCTTCATCTATCACCCTGTTTCAGGCTGCCTTCTTTCCTGCATGGTCAGTGCCATGGCTAAATGGTCTGTCTCCCGGACCTCAATCCTCTCTCCCATCCAAACCATCCTGAGTATGTCAATACATCCTCCTATGGGACCACTCACGTCATCCCTCTCTTGTTCAGTACCTCCTGCACCTCCCCAAATGAATAACCCTACATTCCTGCGTGCATTCCCCTCACAACTTGGCACTGGCTCTGTTATCCAAAAGTTTACTTTTTTTCTCCTATGAATGTGAACCTAATTAAGCCAGGCTGGTTTCTACACTGCCTTCCCAAAACCGCAGTCTCATGCTTCGTTTCCCACTGGAAGGCAGTCTTCCCGTCTCCCTACCTAGATCTTACACGTATTACTTCTTCCCTCAAGCCTTCCCCATCCCTATAATGCACACCAGTATCTGTCTTCTCTGAAATCCTGAATTACTTCTGTTCTATAATAGCATCTATTTACTCTTTCACATTTTTGTTTTAAAGAGTCACATGTCCACAAAAAATGCTATGAACAAAGAAAATGGTATTCCCAGTCATTTCAAGGCCCAATACACCTCCAAAGAATGTTGACACATTTTTGAGCCTAAGAATGTAGACTCAAAACTACAAAACTATACCGTTATGTATAATAAAGACATGCTACTTTTTTCTCCTCAACTAGATCGAGAGCCTCTTAAACACAGGAGTTCTGTCTTACATTCTCCTATAGTACCCTAGCTTGGCACTAAACATATGGTAGGCACTCAACAGATATTAATGAGCTAAATTAACAAAAATCAACATTTCTAACACTTAACAGGTACAAATAATATTCTGAACAATTTATTCTTTTGATAGTCTTAATGATTCATGCTTTGGAACAAATGAGCCATGGAGGGTACCAAAGAAAATATACACCATCTGAGTAAAGAGTTAACAAAACCATAAAATTACAATGTAATACCACCTAACATTTGTAGATTGCTTTCATTAGGTACTGGGTCCTGTTTAGATATTTTAATTTACATTATCTCATTTAATCCTCATAAGATGCTATAATCATGTCCACATTACAGAGAAGGAAATTAGAATTCAGATGATTCTCAGATCTATACAAGGTCCCACTGCTTTTAAGTCCTAGAGAGAGAATTATAATGTAGGGCTGCCTGACTTATAAAGCTCATGCTCCTAAACATTTTCCTGCTACTCTAAAATTCCGTACAGGCTAATACTTATCTTCTCTAGTGCTTTTCCAAGTACATAAGTACGGACAATGCCAGGTCATCTTTCCAGCTTTACTGCCTTCTATGTCCCTCTTGGATACTGTTTCTGCCAAACCAGACCATACATGATACCACGAACACACTCCAGGTCTTTCCTGATCCCTTCTCATTAGTATCTCCCTTCTCCTTAACAGAACTCCTGTTTCTTCCTGCACACCACCACTTCCCCTTATCTGCTGAGATCCTATTAACTCTTACCAAACACTCTGTTCATGGCCATTCCTCTGTGAAGGTTTCTTAAGAGATCTCTGCTGTGGAATAAAATATTTGCTCCTACTCACTTCTTGGTGCTTTACACTCCACTTACAGCCTGAGGATCTTGCTTCCTACTTAGCTACTTATAGTCACATGGATCTCCTGTGCTGGACTGCAAACACTTGACAGCAGGGGGTAGAATCCAAGGAGTGCAACCAGTTCATCTTAGTCATCACCAGACCTTCTCCACACAGCACTCTGCACAGAGTGGGCATCAGAGGATGATTACTGAATCTGTTTACTTCACTTTTACTGGACATCAAGAGGAAATGACTGACTTTTTTTTCTCAGCAAGACTATACAATATACACATCGAAACATATCCAAATGCTGGCTATCCTTGAGGACATGGGCTTCCAGAGTTACCTGGCACTCACTCGGCTTTCTTTCCCCAGAGGAGGATATGACTTTCCAAGTGCTGAGTTCAGTTCAAGAATAAAGAGGGCTGATATTTGTATACGTTCCCTTGATCAGAAGTGCATAGATTGTTACGTGTTTTCCAAAATGATAACATAAAGTCAAGAAGTCAAATACTAGGGAGGAGGGGCATAACAAGAATTTAGCTGTTTTCCAACTTTGGCAAGATCCTACCTACCTAGAGTATCCTTTGCCCCAGTGATAAGGAAAAGCCACAAAGATAACTCTGACCTGCTCCTCTGAGTGGCCACCTCATCTCTTTTTGGTATTTTACAACTGGCTAAATAAAAAGAGCAAGTTTGTGTTTCTGAACACTTCCCAACAATCTTAAACTCACGGAAATGCTACACAGCACTTCAAAGTAATCACCTTATAAATTTATAGATTTCAGGCTGGGAGGGTAGCTCATGCCTGTAATCCCAGCACTCTGGGAGGCCAAGGCAGGCAGATCACTTGACGTCAGGGGTTCAAGACCAGCTTGGCCAACATGGTGAAACTGTCTTTACTAAATACACACACACACACACCCCATACACGCACACAATTAGCCAGGCATGGTGGCACGTACTTGTAATCCCAGCTACTCAGGAGGCTGAGGCAGAAGAATCACTTGAACCCAGGAGGCAGAGGTTGCAGTGAGCTGAGATTGCATCACTGCACTCCAGCCTGGGCAACAATATGAGATTCTGCCTCGAAAAACAAAAACAAATTTATACACATGCCCAATATACAAATATGTTAATTATATTAATATACATTTAAATACATGTATGTATTTAAAGAGACATATTTATATATATTATATATTTATATAGTATTATATATATTAATATATATACAATATACATTATATATATATTTAAAATAATTTTAAATATATATTATATATAATATGTATTTTATATATATAATGTATTTATATATAACATATATTAATATTAATTATATTACGATACATTTAAATACATGTATGTATTTAGAGAAACTTATATATATATGTCTCTTCATTTCATTAGGTATAGCTTATATGGATTTCTAAAATGTCACATTAGGCCAGACGTGGTGGCTCACACCTGTGATCCCAACACTTTGGGAAGCCAAGGTGGGTGAATCACCTGAGGTCAGGAGTTTGAGACCAGCCTGGCCAACACGGTAAAACCCCGTTTCTACTAAAAACACAAAAATTAGCCATGTGTGGTGGTGTGTGCCTATAATCTCAGTTACTCAGGAGGCTGAGGCAAGAGAATCATTTGAACCTGGGAGTTAGAGGATGCAGTAAGCTGAGATCGCGCCATTGCACTCCAGCCTGGGCAACAAAACTGAAATTCCATCTCAAAATAAATTAAAAAATAAATAAGTAAATCCTTAGTCTCAGGTATACAATGTGATAAATGGTTTAAAACATTGTTTTATAAAAATTAGCAAGAATATATTATGGAGTAGAATACCACACATATTATGAACATTAGAAACTAAATAATTTATTTTTATTTATGTAATTAGAGATGGAGTCTCGCTCTGTTGCCCAGGCCAGAGTACAGTGGTACTACCTCAACTCACTACAACTTCTACCTCCTGGGTTCAAGTGATTCTTGCCTCTGAGCCTCTGGAACAGCTGAGGTTACAGGTATGTGCGACCACACCCAGATAATTTTTGTATTCTTTGTAGAGACAAGGTTTTATCATGTTGGCCAGATTGGTCTTGTCCTGGCCCCAAGTAATCTGCCTGCTTCAGCCTCCCAAAGTGCTGGGATTATAGGCGTGAGGCACTGCGCCTGGCCTAAAGAATTTTAAAATAATGTTTTCAGAGTTGCCACAAGCTAGGAGTATTTTTGTTAGGGGGACTTCAGTTAAAGCATTTGTGAAGAAAGCAAGCCATGATGCTCTTAGCCAGCTAAGCTGAAGCTTTTTTCCCATTCAGAGTACTCCTAAAAGGGTCTAATGGATAACTGAGAACGTGTATCAGAGTAGTAAAGAATGTGAGCTCTCACCCGAGATGGCCTGTGTTCAAATCCTGTTTCTAATACACACTATGTCATCCCGGGAAAATGATTTAAGCTTTCTAAAACTAAAGCATCATCATTTATTAAAAAAAGAGTATTAACAGTAATTTTCCCTCATAGGGTTGTTATATACATTAGATAATACCCTTAATCATCTTAAAACACAGTCTGCCCCGAAGCGAGAGTTCAATAAATGTTCATTATTATTCCTCCTTAACACAGCTACTGAATCTTTAGATACGTACCATCTAAGGAAATAGTATGTTTGTTAAATATGCATATATTTAAAGCAGCGTTACTCTTTCCTGACTACAAAAGCATTTTACCCAATCAACCTTAGACTGCCAGGATCACTCTAGTCCAACAAAATCAGGTCTGCTGACCCACATGAAAAGCGAGAGACCATGCAGCAGTGGAACCTGGGGAGTGCCTCTCCAAATAACATTACTATAGGATTCTAGGGAACAGTGGAGTTAAGGTGAAGTTTAAATGAAGCAGCATTTTTAAAGCAGGGCTGTGTAAAGGGGTCAATGTTGGGTGGATCAAGGGCCCCATTTCCTGAGAGCTCTAAGAAAGACATGTTCAATCCAGAAAACCCTTAACTATGGCTCTGCACCTGGGTTGTAAATTGAAGCTGCTTCTTTGTGTCGGCCTGCCTTAGATCATCCAGGCAAAAGTAGAATGTGTCATTCTCACTGATATAATTCCAAACAGGAACTGGTAGTTTAAGATTTTTGAAAACAAAGTTTCTCAGTGAGTAAGAAAGCACAAAGAAGGGGATCATTAAGATATTTTACTGCCAGGACAGGTACTTAGGAGAAATATTGTTTCCTGTTTACTTTATAACTGGCTTTAGTGTCTGTTATACCAGCCTGATAAATGGCTGGGCAGATTTTCCTTTCTCAGTCTGCGGCAGTTTTTACTTTCTCTAAAGTGGCATATGTTCATTGAAGAAAATGAGAAAATATACAAAGCACGCATTCAAAGTTAACTACTATTAACATTTGGACTATCTTTATAATCTATGCAAACATATATTTTTTTGTTTTATAAAACTGGGTTTATATGCTATACCTACTGCGTTTCAGCCTTTTTTATTTATCAATTTATAATTATTAGTTTCCAGTACAATTAAATATTCTAATGCTACGCCATTACCAATATATGGTAATCCACTGTATAGGTACACCAAAGATATTTTTAACCAAACCCTTTTTATTATGCATTTTGGTTATTAAAAGCTTTTCTCTATTTAAATAAAACTGCAGCCTGGTGTGGTGGCTCACGCCTGTAATTCCAACACTATGGGAGGCCAGGGTTGGTGGACAGCTTGAGCCCAGGAGTTTGAGACCATCCTGGCAACATAGTGAGACTCTGTCTCTACAGAAAATACAAAAATTAGCCCGGCATGGTGGCATGCTCCGGCAGTTCCAGCTACTCAGGACTGGGCTGAGGCTGAGGTGGGAGGATTGATGGAGCATGGGAGGTCAAGGCTTCAGTGAGCTGTGATCATGCCACTGCACTCCAGCCTGGATGACAGAGCGAGATCCTGCCTCAAAAACATAAAACAAACAAACAAAAAAACTGCAAGGAACATTCTTGGAGAAATCTGTCCACACGATTATTTCCTTAAGATATATTATGAGTCTTAAGTGCATCAAAAAGGACACCCATTTCCACACTACAAAATGGCGTCACAAATAGGTAATAATTTATACTCCTCCCAATTGAAAACAAGGTTCTATTTTCCTACACCCTTGCCAATGCTAGTTAACAATTTTTAATCTTCACCAACATTATGAGCAAAGAAAAAGTATCTCATTTTAGTGCTTATGTCTCTGAGTGCTACTGAGAATAAGTACAAGGTTTTGTGCTATATTTTCATGAGGTGGGTCTAATGGCATTAAGCAGGGGGTGTCAGGAGTAAAACAAGGGAAGAATTTTAAGTTATGACTTAGACTTTCCACTAAAGGGCTTTTAAAACAGTTTTCCATCTTTTTAGTGTACAGAAGGCAGCTGATTCCACAGAAACACTAAGCCATACTTCCCAACCTTTTTCATTCATAGCACATGCAGAAGATAACATTTGAACAGAACACTGAGGCAACCAGCCATCACAGGGCCACTCCAAGGGTTGAGAAAACCGTCTCCATGCACCTATAACACTATTTGAGTCACATCAGGTAGGAGGTTCTGGACCAGAGCAGCCTGAGGTAAGGTGTCCTTAGCTTAGAAAATACACAAACACACCTCTCTGTCTCCCTCTTCCCCTATATAAATATAAAATTACAAAAATATACCTATCATATACATCACATGTAAATAATTACAAAGATATTATATATAATTTGGAAACATATTCACTAAGTATAAATGGCATTTATACTTTTCTTAATCTTCTCTATGTAATTTTATCTTCCTAAAATAACCAAAAATGTTACCATATATTCATTTCCTATTTCCCAGAGCCTACAGAAATTACACGTTACAGAAACAATCAAATCCATGTCACGACTGGCTAGCAGGTACCTTTTGGATAACCTCAAAAAGCCAAACTTTTTCACTCTGCTAACTATATCTATTTTCTACCAGTGTTCCTCATAGTTTTATGTCAGCTATTAGTAGGATTATAATGTTTATTTATACTCATGTGCATAGCACCATTCGTATGATTCATTCTCAATTCTTGCATTAAGCATTTTTGTTCAGGATGTTTACTGAATATCACCTTTAGTTGCCTTGTGCTATGTTCTATATTGAAAATGTCCTAATGACTTTCTTATACATTTTGAGTGAAGTTTTTCTGAAATAAGACATTATCCTGGCCAGATGCAGTGGCTCACACCTGTAATCCCAGCACTTTGGGAGGCTGAGGTGGGTGGATCACAAGGTCAGGAGTTCAAGACCAGCTTGGCCAAGATGGTAAAACCTCGTCTCTACTAAAAATATACAAATTAGCCGGGCATGGTGGTGGGCACCTGTCATCCCAGCTACTCGGGAGGCTGGGGCAGAGAGTTGCTTGAACCCAGAAGGCAGAGTTGCAGTAAGCCGAGATCGTGCCACTGCACTCCAGCCAGGGCAACAGAGCGAGACCCTGTCTCAAAAAAAAAAAAAAAAGTGAGATTATCCTGTAGCCTCATCTCATCCATTAATCCTATTCAAGTCAGGATCTGAGAGTGTATTTGCCTTCTCCCGGCAACTGCTATTTTTTAGCTCTTACTGGAAGACTACCATGACCTGAGAACTATGTTAATTCATTACATGCATGATTTCATTTAATTATGAACAATAATTATAAACAACAATCCTAGGAGATAGAAGTTATTTTCTCCATTTCACAGTTAAAACTGAGGCTCAAAGTTTAAATGACTTGTCCAAGGTCATGCAGCTTGCAAGAAGCAAAGCAAAAATGCAAACCAGGTCTGTTAAGTCCAGGTCTGTCTGACTCCTGAGCCCAAGCTCTTGGCCAGGGTCCACTTGAGATGCTTGACTGATTGCCATAGGTTGACTTGTGTTGTTACCCATCCTCTACCTCTGGAAGAACTGCATTTCTGTATGGCACAGGGTCATCCAAAGACAGAACACGTGGCTACCACTCAGTGACATACGGGAGCCAGCCCTGAGGTTTGTGGCAGCTGATGAGACCTGGCTGCTAAAAATTAAACTCGTCATTATTAAAAAGTAAATTATACAAACTTACAATTAAATAAATTTTATTTTTTAAAAGGTAATAAGGGCCGCGTATGGTGGCTCACACCTGTAATCCCAGCACTTTGGGAGGCCACGGTGGGAGGATCACGAGGTCAAGAGATCAAGACCACCTCGGCCCAAAATGGTGAAACCCTGTCTCTACCAAAAATACAAAAGAAATTAGCTGGGCATGGTGGCATGTGCCTGTACCTAGCTACTCGGGAGGCTGAGGCAGGAGAACTGCTTGAACCTGGGAGGCAGAGGTTGTGGTAAGCCAAGATCACACCACTGCACTCCAGCCTGGGAAACAGAGGGAGACTCCATCTCAAAAAAAAAGTAATAAGTAGTCAAAACTCATCACTTTCTAATAACTTTATTCTTTAGTTTTATTATTGCATATGCTTGTGAGGTTATTTTCATCTTTTACATCAGTATTTTGGAAATATTCTACGTACTATAATGGTATGCTATTGCAAATCTCTCCCCAACTCCATGTTCAGTCAGGTCATGCTGTTGGCTTTAAATCGGCCATGACTGGAGTATTCACACTGGGATCAGCAAATGCCACAAGTCAGGGTTTCTCGCCTTGCCCGAAAGCCGGCTGTTGAAAATGCCAGGCATACATCTCCTACCACTCTTCTCTACCATTCCTTCAACAGACCTTGGGAGCCACAAAATTCTTTTATTTCGAGTAAGAATTTAGCACCACATTTTTCTTTTTTAAAGGAGATGATGGCTCAGGTGCGGTGGCTCAAGTCTGTAATCCCAGCATTTTGGGAGGCCGAGGCAGGCCGGTTACGAGGTCAGGAGTTCCAGACCAGCCTGGCTAACATAGGGAAACCCAGTCTCTACTAAAAATACAAAAATTAGCCAGGCATGGTGGCACATGCCTGTAAACCTAGCTACTCGGGAGGCTGAGGCATGAGAATCACTTGAACCTGAGAGGCGGAGGTTGCAGTGAGCTGAGATTGTGCCACTGCACTCCAGCCTGGGCAACAGAGTGAGATTCCCTCTCAAAAAATAAAAATTAAATTTAAAAACGAAAAGAGCATTATCCACCCCCAACTCTTGATGCTTCATCCCATACATACGAAACCCCATCCCTGGCCTTTCTCAACCCTTCGCCTACTCCTCCTTAGGGCAAAAGGAGGCTTTTTATCTTATCGCAGAGAAGGAGAAATTGAGCATGTGAGAAGCACAGCCTTTCTTTTTTCCTTCCTCTTAAGGGCGTGTGTTCTCTGCCTGCAAGGGCAGCCAGCAGGTGAATCCTGGACCTGCCAGGGAGACAGGGCAGGAGGGGGAAGCAGGGACAAGGAGGCTTATTCTGGTCCAGCACTGCTAGGTGGGAAAGAGGGTCTAATCCTGAGACTATTTTACGTTTTTTAAGAGACAGGGTCTCACTATATCCCAGGCTGTTGCTCAATTCCTGGGCTCAGGCCATCCTCCTACCCTAGCCTCCCAAGTGTGCCACCACACCTGGCTCTGAGATTCTTTTAGAAAGCACACTGCTTGCCTGAGCGTATAAGCCACATTCTCCATTATTTAGTAGTAATATGAGTGACATTTTGGTCTTGTTTGTTTTATTCCTTGGCTTTAAAATGGTTCCAACCTCAGGATGGGAGAAAGAATGTTATTTATTGGAGCTTCTCAAACCCCAAGAATAATACTGCACTCCAGTTGGCCACTAGAAATTGATCACTGTTCAAAATAAGATTAAATCTATTTGCAATCCTCAGTCTAATGATCATAACAACAATTACCATATTAGTGGCTAATAGAGGGAAATGTGCCATATCTCGAGCTGAGGGCTTTCTATAAACTGACTCACCCTAACTCATTAAGAAAGCAGATACACATACCTCAGTGCAGTGCTGCTCCAATTACAAGCACATAATAAATTCAGAGACAACATAAACTTATTTATACCAACATTTCCCCTTCTTACATCAAATTTTATCTTGCTGCCAAGACCTAATTATCCCTCTTACTAAACGAAAATAATGTGTGTTCTCTGATATGTTTAGCTCCCACCTCTGTGCCCTCTGCTATTTCTCAGACACCAACTGAAGGAGGTACATTCTGAAGTAAATGAATTTTTCTCATAAAACTGAAAGATCTTTTAGAGTATTTTTCATAAACAGTCTCACATTTTAAATTTTTTTGAAACTAAATTTATATTCATTCATTCTTTTCATTAAAATCTTCCAGGATTCTTGTTTTATGCATTATGAGTTTTTGTCTCCTTGTCCACCCACACTATACTAACGTTTTCCTTAGCAGTTGACATGTGCTCCTTGATTTCTGACATAATGCATTAGTTTGTGTGGAGGTACACTTGATTTCTTATTTCATGTTCCTGTACGACATAATCCTATTTTACTGCTCATCAGTAACAATGTATTTTGAGAATCACTGTTCAAAACACTGAACATTCAAATAATTTAAGTTCTTCATAGAACTTAATGCTATTAAGGCCGGGCGCGGTGGCTCAAGCCTGTAATCCCAGCACTTTGGGAGGCCGAGGCGGGTGGATCACGAGGTCAAGAGATCGAGACCATCCTGGTCAACATGGTGAAACCCCGTCTCTACTAAAAATACAAAAAATCAGCTGGGCATGGTGGTGTGTGCCTGTAATCCCAGCTACTCAGGAGGCTGAGGCAGGAGAATTGCCTGAACCCAGGAGGCGGAGGTTGCGGTGAGCCGAGATCGCGCCATTGCACTCCAGCCTGGGTAACATGAGTGAAACTCCGTCTCAAAAAAAAAAGAACTTAATGCTATTTTAAGAATTTTCATGTTTTAATATATTATCTTCTCATGCAAGTGGACCTGAACTAATTAAAAGAAAAAAGTCTATCCCCTTAATAACTAAAGAGAAAATAAGCAAAATAGTAAGCTCTATCAGTAACTCACTTTATTGTTAACTGCAATCTTTTACATTAATCAATTAATTATGCTCCTTTCCTCTTGCTTTATCCTAGTAAAACAGAAAACACCACCTTAATCTCAGTATGTAATAGATAAAAGGTATTTTTCTTCTCCAAACTAAATAATCCTTAATCGTTTGAATTTTACACCTTTCAGCCATTACTAAAATTCCCTCTCTACTATTTTCAGATTCTACATGTTGCTCTTCAAATAAGGGGTCAGAAATAAACGCAGAACTGAAACAATGAATAAAGACTGGACTGGTGGTAAATAAAATTACGACAGTAATAGGCTGCTCTGATTTTCTTTCTAACTGCCTGCCTCTCTGGCAGTCTATCACTATCCCAACAATAGCTGTCAACACTTCTAATGGTATTATTTGTCTTCTGTGCAAAGGTTTAGTGCCAGCTAAGACTCACAAACAATAAAGGAGTCTTGAAGGAAACCCCCAAAAGTTGGAGTCCTGTGTCACTGCTGTTTTCTGCCCACCTGGCTAGCAAGTCACCCAGCCTTAAATAAGGGATTTGAAGTCAGGCAGACCTGAGTTCAAATCCCAGATTTGTTGCTTATTATCTATGTGATCCTGGGCAAGTCAGTTTCCTTTCTACAACGGTAAGAAGGAAAAAAATAGTATCTAATTCATATGCTTGTTATAATGATCAAGAAAGATGATAATCATTAAGAATCCAACACTGTGCTTAATATGTAGTAGATATTCAACAAATGGTAGCTTAAAAAAACAGTTTTCTCCTTCTTGAGCATTTGCTTGGCATCTCTTTAACCTTGGCAAATTGTTAAAGAGCCCAGGAAAGCTGCATGTTTCTAATGCTTGCGTGGGAAGTAGAGCTATCCTGGCTCACTAAACTATCCATGTGCTATGGCAGCAAAAATGGCTGCTTGCATATCCCATATTCATTCTTCCTTCTTTCTTAGTAATAGAATCCTCTATCTTTTAACTGGGTCTAAGGCTGCCCAGAATAAAATTGCCCATTATATTTCAAATGTTCTGACCAATAAAATAAAAGCAGAAACACCATGCAGTAGTTTCCAGAAAGGTCCTTAAAAGCCAGTGCTGGCAAAGTGCGGTGGCTCACGCCTGTAATACCAGCACTTTGGGAGGCCAAGGTGGGTGAATCACAAGGTCAGCAGTTCAAGACCAGCCTGGCCAACATAGTGAAACCCCATCTCTCCTAAAAATATAAAAATTAGCCAGGTATGGTGGCGTGTGCCTGTAGTCCCAACTACTCGGGAGGCTGAGACATAAGAATCACTTGAACCCAAGATGTAGAGGTTGCCATGAGCCGAGATTGCGCCACTGCACTTCAGCCTGGGCAACAGAGTGAGACTTTGTCTCAAAAAAAAAAAAAAAAGACAGTCAGTGTATAACCTTTGCCACCTTTTCTCCTTGCCTTCATCTTGCTTCTTGGAATTAGAATATGATAGGTGAAATTCTAGAATCCACCCTGAACCATGAAGACTCTGGACTATACTCACAGGATGGCAGAGCAATGGGCTGGAAGAAGTCTGGGTCCTTGAGAAGGATAGAGCCCCCACACCACAAGTCCCGGACTGCCTGCCTTACTATTCAGCCTTAAAGAAGGAAATCATGCCATTGGCAACAATGTGGATGAACCTGGAGGACACTATGCTAAAAAAATAAAAAATAAGCCAAACACTGCATTATCTCACTTACATGTGGAATCTGAAACAGTCCCACTCCTAAAATCAGAGAGCAGAATGGTGGTTACCAGGAGTTGAAGGGGGCTGGGAGATTGGGAGATGCTAGTTAAAAGGTACAAAGGTAATTAACTTCTGGAGAGCTAAAATATAGCATGGTGACTATAGTTGGTAATACTGTATGATATACTTAAAATTTGCTACAAATTGATCCTAGGTGTTCTCACCACAAAAAAACAATGGTAGTTAGCTTAACTGCAGTAATCACTTTACAAGGCCTACATACATCAAATATCAGCTGGGCATGGTGGCTCACCCCTGTAATTCTAACACTTAAGGAGGCTGGGGCAGTAGGATCCTTTGAGCCCAGAAGGTCAAGGCTGCTGTGAGCTGTGATTGCACCACTGCACTCCAGCCTGGGTGACAGAGAGAGACCCGGTCTCTAAATAAATAAATGACATTGTACACCTTAAATATAAAGAATTTTTATTGGTCACATGTACTTCAATACATCTGGGGGAAAAATGCTATACTTTGGATGCCATCACTACTTGGGAGGTTTCTGGTGATCTTCAGCTGAATTGGATCTTAACTAATTTAAGTACCTCTAATCTATTCATGGGTGTAAGCCAGGGGCTCTCAACCAGATGCGACTTTTCCCCCTAAGACACTTGGCAATGTCTGGAAGCATTTTTGTTTGTTGCAACTGTAGGGGTACAGCAGAATACTGCTGGCATTCAGTGGGTAGGGGCAAGGCACACTGCTAAAAATTCTACAATAAACAGAACAACCTCCCACAATAAAGAATTATCTAGCTCCAAATGTTCAATTTTACCAAAGCTGAGAAACCTTAGGTTAAAAAATCTCTCAGGAAAGTCAGTAAGAAGATGCTTTTTGTTCACTGCAATAAACGTGGTAAAAGAATGAGGTGCCCTAATCAGTCAATATTCTCCTCAACGCGTTACCATGTATCTCAAACGGTACAACCACTTTTCAAATCATTAGAGTGTAATGAATTCTACAACAGGATGTCTAGTCAAGATTTCAGGTGAGTAGCAGGTGGAAGAATACTCCATTTACAAGAGAATCTCAATAGTAGCTGCATGTTACGATCACCTGAGGAGGTTTTAAAAAATCCTGATGCCCAGATTCCCCTCAGACCAATCTTTCTTTTTCTTTTTTCTTTTTCTCCTTTTCTGGATGCAGAATGTTGAAGTGAAGATAATTCTTTATTGTGGGAGGTTGTTCTATCCCAAAATTTTGCTGAGAGCAATTTGAAGATAGTAATATAAAACACCAATAAAGTCAGATAGCAGAGTGCTATAATTGTACCACAAAAACAACAGGATACTCAGTCTATGAATTAAGAAAGCAGCTCCAGGCTGAGCACAGTGGCTCACACCTGTAATTCCAGCATTTTGGGAGACTGAGGCAGGCAGATCACTTGAGGCCAGGAGTTCAATGGCAGAATTGCTTAAACCCGAGAGACAGAGGTTGCAGTGAGCTGAGATCGCTTATAAAAGGATCCAACCTGGCCGGGCACGGTGGCTCATGCCTGTAATCTCAGCACTTTGGGAGGCCGAGACGGGGCAGATCACCCTCGGTCAGGAGTTTGAGACCAGCCTGGCCAACAAGGCGAAACCCCGTTTCTACTAAAAATACAAATATTAGTTGGGCATGGTGGCACGCACCTGTAATCCCAGCTACTCAGCAGGCTGAGGCAGGAGAATCACTTGAACCTGGCAGGCAGAGGTAGTGGGGAGCCGTTATCGGGCCATTGCACTCCAGCGTGGGAACAAGAGCGAGACTCTGTCTCAGGGGAAAAAAAAAAGGATCCAACCTAATTAAATCTGAGAATGTATTCCTTTTGCCTCTAATCCACTAGTCACCTGACAAGCTCGATTATCTAATCCAAGTACTTCCAAGTGCCCTTCCCACTAACTCTGCAACTCTGCTAGAAACGCAAAGCCTAGTAATAAGGTGGAAGATGGAGGATACAACACACAGAATGGGAATGGTGCACAAAAGGAAGGCACCTTCCTGGTGCCTGTGAACCACCACTCCTTGGCGGCAGTGGACACACCATGGCGGAGGCCATGCTAGGAAGAGGTTAGGGACTGCAGCATTTTACTTTAGTCTCACTTATCATCAGTCATTGATAATGCCACTGAAGATGCTCAACGGTCACTCACAAAGCATCCTTTAAAGGGCAGACGGTCCAACTCGCCTATGAACTGATGAATGGATAAACAAAATGTGCTATATTCATATCATGGAATGTTACTCAGCCAAAAAAAAGGAACGGAGCACTGATACATTCTACAATGCGAATGAACCTTAAAAACATAATGAGCGAAAGCAACCAGACACAAAGTCACATACTGCATGATTCCATTTACATGAAATGTTCAGAATAGGTGAATCCATAGAGACAGCACACTTGTGGTTGCCAAGGGCTGGGTGAGGGAAGGAACGGGGAGTGACTGCTAGCGGGCACAGGGTTTCTTTTTAGGGTGATAAAAACATTCTGAAATTGCACAGTATGACAGTCACAGAGTGTTTGAATACACTAAAGCCACTGAATTATAAATTTAAAGGTGGTGAATTCTATGGTAAGTAAATTATATCTCATTTTTTAAAAGGCATTCTTCAGTTTAGCACTTCTACGGCCTCGTAAGTCCCTCAGTGCTCAAGACCAAAGGGTCTGCTTCCCAGGGTACCCAGGGTGCTATCCCTTTAATCTTGCCCTATTTATGACATCAAGAGGAAGTGATCTTTGAGAAGCATTTAACAGCTCACACTGTTGTTTCGTCACATAACAGAAGGGAAAGGGAAAATGTAAAATCAGAACTTCAGTGTAGCCTTAGGCCAATCACGTTAAGGAAATCCATGATGTTCCCATACAACAAAAGTAGGTGTTCAATCATCCTGGGGCGTGTACACCACAGCTTATGGGTTTTTTTTTTTTTTTCTTTTGTAGAGATGGGGTTTTGCCATGTTCCTCAGGCTGGTCTTGAACTCCTAGGCTGTGCCCAGCCATGGTTTTATGGTTTAAAGGGCAACACTTGCTGAGCTGCTACTTTTTTGAGCTACTTCTTTATCTACCAGATGATGAACTGTATGCAGTATTTAAATAGTTCTGAATCTTTGGCTGGTACACTTTGAAGAAGATAAACCATTAATTCTTATTAAGATTCATTCATCTTATAATACAGAACTGTGTTAAGATACAAAATGACAGATGGTGCTAGAGAATCAGTAGGAGATCATTCAAAATAAGTAGTGATTTTTTTTTTCTTTTTTGAGACAGGGTCTCTCTCTGTCATGTAGTCTGCAATGCAGTGATGTGATATGGCTCTTGGGTTCTCTACAGCTCAAGTGTCACACTTACCAAAAAGAAATGTCTAGACTCAGACATAAACAAAAACAAATCTATAATGAATATCATTTAGCCTATTCAAAACTATGCATGGCAAGAGAAACATAAATAAAATCTCCAGATATTATATCAGATATCTATTATACCCAAAATTAAATTACTGGTAAACAAAGACATTTACATTGAACCTGTCATTATGTATTTGAGGTATATATTATATTTGTAAATTGAACCCATCATTATATATTTGTGATACCTAGATTAACATATGACACCATGTATAAGAACACAGTGCCTTCTACAAGGTATGACTCCTTAGATGGTATTTTATTCAAATCAGAAAATTAAACAGCATAAGTCCTCTTAACGTTAACCCTAGTTCAAATGCAAATGTGACAAGTTTAAAAACCTCAACTAATTCAAACACCCAATTTCAACCAATATTTTACTTTTTCATTAGGTATTTACCAAAATTATTAATGAAAAGCAAAATAGACATTTAAGAGTTTTATTTCTTTCTCATGTACTATAATTTGGGAACACTAAAACAGAAGGGTAAGTAGAGAAACAGAAGCCTAGAAAATTTACAAATTAGATAATACTATATAACCACACTAAATGTGTATATACTATTTTAAAAAACACAAACACACACACACCCTAAAATATCTCAGGTATAACAAGAGACACTGCAATTCCCTATAAAAGATATTCCTATGGTATTTTCTGTTTTTGAGATGGAGACTCACTCTGTCACCCAGGTTGGAGTGCAGCGGAGTGATCGCGGCTCACTGCAACCTCCACCCCCCAGGTTCAAGTAATTCTCCTGCCTCAGCCTCCTGAGTAGCTCGTACCACAGGCGCCCACCAACACGTCTGGCTAGTTTTTGTATTTTTAATAGAGACGGGGTTTCACCATATTGGCTAGGCTGGTTTTGAACTCCTGACCTTGTGATCCACCCACCTCGGTCATCCAAAGTCCTGGGATCACAGGCTTAGGCCATCGTGCCCTACCCTCCTATGGTATTTTCAAATGTGTTTTCTCAAAGTAATTAATCTAGAACCTTTTATTCCCAAACCTGAGCCTCTGTATTGTCCAAGACAAATGAAAACCAACACAATGTTCTTCTCTGTAATTTAAAAATACATCATCTCCTGAGGTCCTTCCAATGCTTTTCTAAGGTAGTCATCTGAGCAGCTAAGCAGGTACCCCTGAGATCTGAAGAGCTTTCAATCTATTATAACCTCATTACAGCTGATTCTTGAAAAACACAGGTTTGAATTACATGAGTCCACTTACACAGGATTTTGTTCTGTCTCTGCCACCCGAGACAGCAAGACAAATCCCTCCTTATTCTCCTCCTCCTCAGCCTACTCCATGTGAAGAGATGAAGACCTTTACGATGTTCTACTTCTACTTACTGAATAAATACATTTTCTCTTTCTGATTTTCATATTTTCCTTTCTCTAGCTTATTGTTAAGAACACAGTATACAATACATATAACATACAAGATATGTGCTAATCAACTGTTCATGTTATCGGTAGGGCTTCAGTCAACAGTTAAGGTATTTAGTAGTTAAGTATTTGGAGAGTCAATTATTTTTTTATTTTTATTTTTATTTATTTTTTTTTTTTTGAGACAGAGTCTCACTCTACCACCCAGGCTGCAGTACAGTGGCAAGATCTCGGCTCACTGCAACCTCAACCTCCCAGGTTCAAGTGATTCTCATGTGTCAGCCTCCCAAGTAGCTGGGACTACAGGAACTAAAGGTGTACACCACCATGCCCAGCTGATTGTGGTATTTTTAGTAGAGACAGGGTTTTACCATGTTGGCCAGGCTGGTCTCGAACTCCTGACCTCAAGTGATCCGCCCACCTTGGCCTCCCAAAGTGCTAGTATTACAGCCATGAGCCACCATGCCAGGCCCAAGTCAAATGTTATATGTGATTTCTGACTGGGGGTGGGGGCGGTGGGAGGGAAGTGTGGGTGCCCTCAACTCCCAAATTGTTCAAGAGTCAACTGCATTTGAAAAACCTAATATTTTGAAAAAACTCATTCTAATTACACTGTTAAGGAGACACTGGATAAATTTAGCTGTCGCTAAATAGTAAGATTTATGGGCTTCTTTTATTTCTGCTTCCCTGACAACTACTGTGTTTTTTTCTATGCTAACTAGGCAGGGGATGCTAATCAGTAGCTGTGGCTGTGCTATAATTGAAGACCAAATACCTTAGTTGCTTCAAGAACTCCACATCAGAGTTGCTGCTAATGAGCTTGATGAAGTCCTCATAAGAGGGGGCATAGGTGTAGGCTCTCTTGTGATGCTCATTCATCTGCTCTCTGTACTCCAGCTGGGCAAGCAGCATTTGGTTAATGTAATCTGGATTACTCAGTAACTCCACTACCGGCTTCAAGACTACAGGAAGAAGAAATCACCACTGAGAAAGGTATTCGTCTTAAGGGAATTATTTATATATCACATGATTGAAATCACATTTGGAAAACATTTTTCAAGTCGCCAAACCGGGGCATATCTATATAATAAACAATTCAAAAATGTACACACACACACACACACACACACGGCTGCCTATCCCACCAAATATGTTATCATCTATGGCTATAATCAAGTGGTCATTTTAATAAATAAATAAAATGTAAAGGAATAATGAAGAGAAGTCATTTGGAACTCAAGATGCTAATGAAACCATCAAAATGAAGGCCGGGCATGGTGGCTGACGCCTGTAATCCTAGTATTTTGGGAGGCCAAGACAGGCAGATCAGCTGAGGTCAGGAGTTCAAGACCAGCCTGGCTAACATGGTAAAACCCCAATCTCCACTAAAAATACAAAAATTAGCCAGGCATTGTGGCACATGCCTATAATCCCAGCTACGTGGGAGGCTGAGACAGGGGAATTGCTTGAACCCAGGAGGTGGAGGTTGCGGTGAGCCAAGATCATGCCACTGCAGCACTCCAGGCTTGGCAACAGAGACACCAACTCAAAAAAAAAAAAAAATTAAGTGCACTGATTTTTTTTCTTTTATAAGGCTCAATATGTTTTGACAAGCTTAGTGTGCCAAAGGATAAGGGTCAACATTCTCCCCAACTGGTTAAAACAGACCTCAGAGAGGAAGTTAAAAGTCGATGACTGTATTATAAAGCATCCTTGTTAACTTTAGATTAGAAGCTTCCTCTTTTCTCTGTGGTTGGTTACAATAGCCGATGGCCACAGCTGGCTTATCCTGATAGTAAATGAGATAATCACTGCATCTCAAATGCAATGCTGTTTGAGACTCAGATAAGGAAAGTTTCTCTTATCCTGACTAAGCATTTCCCTGGATGTAGTTAACTTTTTTCTAGTAATCATATTATACTGTGGTACAGTTCCTTTAATTTATTCCAAGTTCACAAAACTATGTACAGTCATGTGCCACATAATGACATTTTGGTCAACAACAGGCCAAATATGTGACAGTGGCCCCATAAGATTACAAGGAAGCTGAAATTTTTCTACCATTTAATGATGTCACGCTGGTATAAACAAACCTACTGCACTGCCAGCTGTATGAAAATACAGCATATACAATTACGTACAGTACACAGTACCTGATAAATGACTCATTACAAAAGAGTTTTAAAAAATTACAAGTTCATAAAGTAAAAAAAGTTAAACTAAGGTTAATTTATCGTTGAAGAAAATAAAATTGTAAATAAATGTAGTGTAGCCTAAATGTGCAGTGCTCATGAACTCTGCAGTGGTGCACAGTAATGTCCTGGCCTTCACAGTCACTCACCACTCAGTCACTCACTCACCCAGAGCAACATCCAGTCCTGCAAGCTCCATTCATGGTAAGGGTCCTATATAGGTGTACTATTTTTTATCTTTTATGCCACATTTTACTGTACCTTTTCTAGATTTAGATACACAAATACCACTGTGTTACAACTGCCTATTCAGTGGATTAATATGGTATACAGGTTTATAGGTTAAATTAATATGGTATACAGGTTTATGTTAATATGGTATACAGGTTTATAGTCTAGGAGCAATAGGCTATACCATATTACCTGTGTGTAGCTAGCTATGCCATCTAGGTATGTAAGTACACTCTGATATTTGCACAATGACATTGTCTAATGACACATTTCTTGAAACACATCCCTGTTGTTAAGCAATGTATTACTGTATAGGCATTATCAATAAATCATAGCAAAGATATTTTAAGTAAATATGCCAATCAGAATCTCACTTTAGATTCTTTAGTCAAGCATGGTCGCTCACACCTGTAATCTTAGCACTCTGGGAGGCCTAAGTGGGAGGATCACCTGAACCCAGGAGTTCAAGACTGGCCTGGGCAACATAGTGAGATCGCCATCTTATTAAAAAAAAAAAAAAAAAAGAATTTGAATACACACATATGTAATACATAAACATACATACTATGAATATTACATAAATATTATACACACACACACACACACACACACACATCCTTTCGTTAATGTATTATTGGCCTAGATAACTCAAAAGCTATCCCAAATGAATGCTTCCCTGTGGAGAGCATAAGAACTGCTTTTCTGTGCCAAAACATACAACAGAATGGACTGTGCATTTGGCAATGTGTCCTATTAACAATTTATCATGTGTGGCCAAATACTTTGAGAGACATATAAACAAAATTTTGAAAATACTTCAAATCCCATTATGTTCAACAGGAAACAAGTTCTGCATAGGTGTTATACAAAGTATTTTCACATTAGGATGTAGCAGATCAGTTAGCACACGTATTGAATTAGTAAAATCAACTGTGTATGTCTACCTTTTGTTGTGAGAATTTCTGCAAGCATTATACGTAAGCTGAGAGACTGGACATCCTTTGAGGGCAGAAGACAAAACACCAGAACCCGAGAACACGTTTGTAGAAATCTTACTTCATCATCTGAGCTCCTCAAGCATGCGTGTAACACAAAAGGCCTTGGCTGTTCTTCATGTCTAAATAAAGAGAGTGAAAAAGAAGGAAAGAAATTTCCAGAAACAATTCAATCATGTACTACTAGGTAAAAAATATTTCAAATGGGAAATGCATTGCTTATAATATCTGCCACCTCCTCAATAATCAAATTTCCTTAACCATAGGCTAATCTGGAAAATTTATGCTAGAATATATACAAATGCATGGCCTTTTGGGATTTCAAACCAAATCTTAACGATGAACTTCAGTAGCATCAAAGGTTCCAGATAACTCCAAAATCACAGCAACAATCTGAAAAAGGTATGAGTATTTCCTTTTTTTTGAGATGGAGTCTCTATCGCCCAGGCTGGAGTGCAATGGCACAGTCTTGGCTCATTGCAACCTCCGCCTCCTGAGTTCAAGCAATTCTCCTGCCTCAGCCTCCCAAGTAGCTGGGACTACAGGCATCCACTACCACACCTAGCTAATTTTTGTATTTTTAGTAAAGACAGGGTTTCACCATGTTGGCCAGACTGGTCTCAAACTCCTGACCCTGTGATCTGCCAGCCTCAGCCTCCCAAAGTGCTGGGATTACAGATGTGAGCCACCAAGCCCAGCAATTTCTTTAACCAGGCAATTTTTAAGTCTTCTAGGTGTCTTCTTAAATGTGATCTGTAGCTTCATTTTTCCAAAAAAAAAAAAAAAAGTCTAACAAAGCGTAAACCTTTGCAGCAACCAGGGTTGCTAGCCTGCTTTCTGACTGGGAGATCATCGGATAAGTCTACAGGTATTTCTAGTGAGCTGAAAATCAATGTCATCTAATTTGATGGCAAACTGCCTTCTGTGAGGCTCCTTAAGTATTTTTCAGCCAGTCTTGACAATCTTGGTTGTGTACTTCCCTGTCAGTACTGATTCCATCCTAGGACCATTAATTTGGAGAATCTGAATGAAGAGGACCGGAAAACAGAACTTTCTAAACTTCCCTTTCCATAGTATCTTGATAGTGATTCCACAAAGCCTGGGATGCTGCTTTTTCTAGTATCTTCCAGATAAGGAGGCAAAGTATAAGAGATTCTTACAGTAACTAGTAGCTAACACTGAGAAAAAACATGAAACAGAGGGAGAGAAACATACTAGGTACTGCAAAGGAAACGCAACAGGTGCACACATTGGTGCCTGTATGACCCATGCCTCTCAGGTGTTAACTGTGATTTATTTTTGCACTGGAGACAACTAGTTTCTAGAGTGTGTAACGTAGAAAAGAAAGGTTTCCTCTGTCGTGTACAACCTGGAGGAATTCTATCCTAATGTGTAAAGCCAACAACATGAAAAGAAATTTTTAGAATAAGCCTGTATGCATACACTGATATGCTGGCTTTTTAAAGTGGCATCTTCAATTATTTTTAATTCTAGCTTTGCTGCCCACTAGGTTGATATTTGAATACAGTAAGATTAAGATGCTACTCCTTTACCATGTCAAGCACTTTTAAAGGTAATTCTTTTTTTAAATATATAGTTCATTAATAAGAACTGGAGGAAGTTGGGGGAAAAATCTACTTTTACTAGAGAAACTTATTTAAATAACATAAAAATCTCTCTCAAAGAGTACACAGTCCCTTCTCCGTAACAGTGGGAGACAGATAACAAAGGAACCTGGTGCTCAGACTGCCACAAGTTCCTCTCCCTCCTACAGCTAAGTTAGGGATAATCCTTCTGACTGGGCCAAAGGCCAGAGGGCTGGCCAAAGCAGCTTGATCTATGGGAAAAGGAAAGGCAGATCTCTACCTGGAATCCCTCCACTAACTCTGAGCAGAATGCTCCTATTATGTCCTCTAGTAAGTGGACATCAAGTCTTACTTCAAAGCCAAGAAAGGATCATGAGGGATAGGGCTGCTTCTGTGGCAGGAGACATCTACTGGCCTTCTAGTGGGCTGTAACATCAGTCTTTGCAGCATCCTTGTTGTGTTCAGTGTGGATCAGTCATTTGTTTGCTGTAATTCCTACTACTTACCTCTGGGTTCTCATTCCTTGAGTGAGCAAAAGGACATTAATCTTTTATATATTTCAAATGTACAATGACTTAACTCCCACCTACACCAAAAAGTGGACATCATCACTTGCATTCTATAGATGAGAAAATTAAGATCTGAATGGTTATGTGAACAGTCAATGTCACAGAGGTAATAAATGGTAGAAAGATCTCTCTCAAGTCCTGTTCTGTTTCAATCTCAAGTCCCAGCTCCTGACATTACACCACAATCAGAAATCACAAAGATGAAAAAGAACATTTTACAGATAAAGAAGAAAAACACATGAACAAAAACATTCTTTTTTTTCCCTCAAACTGCATGCCAGTACTTGACCAGCAAAGAAGAAAACTATGAAATTAAAGATGCCATTGAAATAGCAGTATAAAAGCAATCATTTTTAGATTTTCCCAAAACATGGTGGAGCAAGACAGATGGGAAAAAGGAAGAGGACGCAGAGGCAAGAATTAAGTGTGATCTAGATGGGCTTAAAGCAGCAACAGAATGATGGCCCAGAAATAAACACAGGCTGACCGGAAAGCTGCCTCCACAAACAATTGCCCAAGAGTCAACTAAAGGATGTGTTGTTTTATTAAGGCAATTTATTATTGTTTGTCTGACAGTGGCCAATTCAACTGGGTGCTACCCAGGTTACCAGAGTCATTCTGCAGCCAGTAGAGATCTGCACACTAATGGAGATTTCTAGGACAAGAGCACTGTTTACCTGGGGCAGGCAGATACAGACATTTGCCATTAAACCTGGACTCACTGTCTGCCGGTCTCATTGCATGGTTTGTATAAGATGATACACAGACGATATTAGTTCTCCAAGACACAATCATCTATATGAAAAATGCCAGTGACCTACCGGTACTTTTTCAAATATCCATAATCCAGGAGAAATGTGGTAGAATGTTTTTTCTCTATTTTGTTCTTTATTTTTTATCATCAACTAGAGCTTCTAGGCACAGCCCAGATGCCAGTAAAATAAATCTACCCTTGGCCTAAAAAAGCTATAAGACCAAAGAGAAGGAGCTTCTAATATTAAATCAGTTCTCTGTTTCTATTATTCTGATGCTTTATCCATATCTTTATATTATCCATAAAAGCAGAAATTTCAAAAGCTGGTAAATGTCTGAATGAAAAATATGTTCTCATGTTGAAATTAGATAATCATAAAACCACTGAATTTCTCTAACCACTTGCTCTTCTCCCAAATCTAAACCCATCAGTCTTTGAAATGGAATAAGCATTAATTTAAAATACTGTCCTCAAGCCGGGCACAGTGGCTCAAGTCTGTAATCCCAGCACCTTGGCAGACCAATGCAGGTGGATCACTTGAGGTCGGGAGTTCGAGACCAGCCTGGTGAAACTCCATCTCTACTAAAAATACAAAACTTAGCTGGGTGTGGTGGTACACACCTGTACTCCAAGCTACTCAGAAGGCTAAGGTACAAGCATTCTTCAACCCAAGAGGCGAAGGGTGCAGTGAGCTGAGATCACACCACTGCACTCCAGCCTGGGCAACAGGGTGAGATTGTCTCCAAAAAAAAAAATTATCTATCTATCTATCTATCTATCTAACTATCTATCTATCTATCTATCTATCTATCTATCTATCTATCTATCTACCTGTGGAGAGGGCGGGAGGGGAGAGGGGGAGAGGGGGAGAGGGAAAGAGAAAATACTGTCCTCTACTGGATCATCATTTAAATACTTTCGAATAAGCTTTCACTGAATTCAAACGAGTCTTTGCTAGTATTTGTCAGGCAGAACTATGGAACACTTTAAATAATGTATACCATAGCAAATTAGCAGGTGTTTGCAGAGGTTGGTTACACTTCAAAAGGAGAGGCTGAAGCATTTGAGGCTCCAGTAGGTAACCCAGGAGTCCTATTTCTCTCACTTTCCTTATTAATTCACACCCCTCTCCACTTACTGGAAGTTACTTTCTCTATAAGCAGTTTTCAAAGGGTAGGCCAAGACTTCTAAGCCAAGATCCTTGCAGGGGATCTGGGATGTTGAAACTATAATAATATATAAAGGTCACTAGTCTTTTTCATTCCCATTTGTCCAAGCATAGCAGTTTCCACAGGCTACATGATGTGAAATGACATCATCACTCCTGTGGCTAATGAAAAGTGTACTGTGTACTCTTGCACTTTTAAAAATTCTTAGTTTTTAAATATTGAATATGGTAAATACCAATAGATATGATGAGTGGTGAACTGGTGAATGTTTTAACAATTGGCTCTCCTGAGAAAAAAATGCTCTGATCTGGATCATTTGCCCAGTCCATGGTGTAAATACTCTCACCACGGCCCACTTCAAGTTATCAATCTGATATTACTGAACTAAAAGCTGGGAAGACCTGTGCACAATTCACTCCTGCATGCCAGTACAAGCCAGCTCCAGCACCACTAGACAGAACCCACAGGAATGAGCTCTTTGAGGTTCTCGGGAACTTTTAAGAATGTAGAGAAATCCTGGGAACAAGAAGTCTGAGAACCACTGCTTTACAGGAATGTTTTTCAAACCATGGTTTGTGACTTAAGAAAGAAAATAAAATTCAGTTGGTCTTAAATTTTTTAAAATGTTAAAAAACAGAACATGTCAGTTATTACAGGTAACAAATGTACTGTTTTATGAAACTGGGTCATAATATCAAATGAATTTCTTACAGTGCATCATAGTTTTTAAAAGAGTTTGCAAAGCACTAGGGCAGCAAGCTGGAAAATACTGGGCATGTCATGTCATGACTCTGTGGATTTTGGCTTCATAAACATGAGGGACGGAAGAAGAGACACAGGAAGGGGCAATACAGCTGGGAATGGAGATCTGCTGACTGTGGCATTCAGCAGCAAGGTCCCCTACATGAGCAGCATCACAGGGCACAAGGGTGACATCATCTAAATACTTTCTCTCTTCTCTGAAAGTGAGAATAGGCCACATTAACTATTCCCATTCCTGTTCCAACCGTGTCCACATTCACACAGGCAGAAGGCTACCCATTTCAGTTAGACAGCTTTTTATGTACAACTGTTATGTACGTAACAATACAAAGAGCTAACAAGCCTAAATATTACCTACTTTCCTAACAAAATTTCTCTAACAAATTTTCTATAACAAAGGGCTAACAAGCCTAAATATCAGCTACTTTCATAACAAAATTTCTCTAATTAAAGCCCAGAAGCTCCAACAATTTACCTTCGAAAATCAGTTTTCAGGATATTGTGATGCAACAGAGCCCAACACAGGACTCAACAAAAAGAAACATGAACCATATTTAAATTTGTCTAAATACTGTATACTTATTCACACTGTTCATATTAGAAAACACTCTATTTAAATTTTTATTTCTAGATACTCATAATACTATAAATAAGATCATCACAGTGCTGGCTCAGTAAAATTCATTTTACTATTTACAGAATTAATTGTATTTATCAAGTGGTTTTCTAGTAGAAAGTTAAAAAAACTACTTTATCAGAACACGATAATTATTCCCCCTTAATACAGCTACATTTTTAAGCAAGTGCCAGTAGTAGGCAGAATATTCTAGAGTTTTATCTTGACTTTGACCCCTTACTCAATTGCAAAAAAAAAAAAAAGGGAGTAAGTTGCTTATAAGAGTTACCTGGCATTAGCAGCTTTCAGGTCACAGAAATGAGTGAGTAAGGTCCTGACAACATCATTGCAGACAACTTTAACCACATCCACGTGACTCAGTCTGTGGTGAAGCTGTCTGGCAATTTCCCAAAAGTCTTCCAAGAGCAGATGGTAGAGCTGTCCCTCATCTCTGCTGAGGTTTCCATACCAGGACAGAATGTAATCTCTATAACTGTAGTCGAACACTACCAGGAATAAACAAAGTAATGAGTAAAACAAATGAAAGAAGCAAACACCAAGACAGCATTCCTACTGCAAACTGGCCACCTACTATTTAATATTCACTGTTTAAAATATAAAGGGGAGAAAACAGAACTCACGAGAAGTCTTAAGTCTTTTAAAATGAAAGATCCTCATCTATCTAGAATGTTTAGGTATGGTGACCACATCCTAAATTTTCCTACATTGCCTTATTTCACCCCAACAGCGAGTTCCAATGGCATCCACAGGACAGCTTCCCAGAGAATTCTGCTGGCATTCTACAGTGGCTCCCCCTCGCCTGTGGTATCTGATCAGCTCAACCTTCTTCACCATCAAGTGGACCAAGGTTGTGCCCTCTCCAAGGCCTGGAATTCAACCCTAGGATAAAGAAGGAAATTTCCTCCAAATTTATTCTGTTCTAAGGTGCCCGGCCTCCGCCCTAGTGGGAACGGCTGCTCCCAATATCTGCTCTTCCTATATTCTTTAGTGTTCTCTTTACTCCTTAGTATTTAATCCCATGTTGTACATTAAGAATTCTTTACATTTAACTTTCCCTGTTCAATTACAGTGTGGTTTCTGTCTCCTAACAAGACCCCAACTGGCCAGGTACAGTGGCTAAAGCCTGTAATCCCAGAACTTTAGGAGGCCAAGGCAGGCGGATCATGAGGTCAGTAGATCGAGGCCAACCTGGCCAACATGGTGAAACCCCATCTCTACTAAAATTACAAAAAATTAGCTGGGCATGGTGGCGTGTGCCTGTAATCTCAGTTACTTAGGAGGCTGAGGCAGGAGAATCACTTGAACCAGGGAGTCAGAGGTTGCAGTGAGCCAAGACCGTGCCACTGCACTCCAGCCTGGAGACAGAGCAAGACTCCATCCCACAAAAAGAAAAAAGAAAAAGAAAAACAAGACTTCAACTAACATATAAAGAATCCCATAAACCAGTCTTGGATATCGGCCTCTGTGGCCAATCATCTTCTTTGGAAGATTTCTAGTGCCTATGTTCTTAATTCTGTGCCTTGGAATGAGGAAAGCCTAGCCATAGACTAGTGCTATCTGATATGAATATGAGAGCTGCATATGTAAGTTTTAAGTTTTCTAGAAGCACATTAATAAAAAGATACCACAAGAAGCTCATAAAAATATGATAAACAGTAACAATAAAAAATAGGTAAAATTAACTTTAATAATATATTCATTTAACAAAACATATTCAAAATATTATTTCAACATGTAATCAATATTGATAACTCAGTTGTTTAAAATACTTTGCTTGGGGACCGGGTGCGG
>NW_022436979.1:18620111-18635278 GCF_009761245.1 Sapajus apella | reverse complement strand
AAAAAAAAAAAAAAAAAAAAACTACTTTGCTTTTTTTCATCCTAAGCTCTGTAATCTGGTGTATATTTTATTGTTTCAGCAATCTCAATTTGGACCAGCCACATTTGGGTGCTCCATAGCCACACTGTCCAGTGGTTATTGTGTTGGACAGCACAGCTAAAGCCTATATAGAAAGAAGGTGAAGCCAGTGTGATGTTTGAAAGAAGCCAGGTCTCTGGAAAAATAAAATATTAGTGGGCTTAGTGGTGACTCCCCACAGGGCCCAAAGAGAGAAAAACATTTAGCTACACAATCCTGCTCCACCTCAAGGGTACCAGGGTTATTCGTTATCACTTCTTGTTTCTCTGAGTTTTCAGTTGCTTTTTTTTTTTTACACTTTTCAAACACTATTTGATTTGGCTTAATTTCAGATGCGACTATATGTCATTTCAGAAAAATAATTTATCCTCTTGCTTTTGTCTGTCTGCACATGACTTTATCCCCAGGAATCCTACATGAACCAGATCTACTTCATAACTTCCTAAAAGCTACTAACCTATAATTGTCAAATAATTTTTTAGCCTAGAATTTGGTGCTCATTTTATTCATCTTGGCCACTACACACCCATTTAGAAGCTTAAGAATACTAAATTGGCAGGATGCCAGTGGCTCATGCCTATAATCCCAGAACTTTGGGAGGCCAAGGTGGGAGGAATTTGAGACCAGCCTGGGAAACATGGCAAAACTCTGTCTCTACAAAAAATACAAAAATTATTTGGATGTGGTGGGCACGCCTATAGTGCCGGCTACTTGGGAGACTGAGGCGGGAGGGTTATTTGAGCCTGGCAGGTGGAGGCTGCAGTGAGTCAAGATAGTGCCACGGTACTACTCCCACCTGGGTGAGAGAGCAAAACCCTGACTCAAAAAAAAAAAGGAAAAAAGAAAGAAAAAGAAATTTAGGTGAGTTTTCTGTGGGGACGGATTAAAGGATGGGGAGAGAGCGAGCCATTTTTCTCAGAAAACTGAATGGCAAATCAAATCACATATTTTCAAGTGTTTGCAGGTCAAAGGAAGTGCAATTTTTGTGTTAATATTCTACGAGGGCTTTTCCCCCCTCTAGAAATATCAACTATGGAAGTACATTCAATGTTTTTTCATATTTCCAGTACTTTTGCAATTCAGCTTTACAATTTATAAAACAGCATCTTAAATCTCATAACTCGGCCGGGCATAGTGGCTCCTGCCTATAATCCCAGCACTCTGGGAGGCCGAGGTGGGCCGAGCACCTGAGGTCGGGAGTTCAAGACCAGCCTGGCCAACATGGTGAAACCCCGTGTTTAAAAAAAAAAAAAAAAAAAATCTCATAACTCAAAAACATGCAAGAACATTAAGAATTTTGTTCACAAACAATGATACAAAGGTTTAGATAAATGTTCAGAGTGATTCCAGCGGCCTCAGTTGTAGGGATAACAATGCCTTCCAGCTGAGAACAATTAATTGCCAAAGACAGAAAAACAGTATACTACCTCAATCTTTTACCACTTAGTAAATACGATTTATAGAGGGCTTCTAGTACATAGGGTAAAATCAATATCCACATCACTAAGCACTGGACACAAAAGAGAAGGCAGAACAAAAGCAAAACCAGAAAACAAGGCATCTGAACCTCTCATTTTCTGCTAACTTTCAGATATTAATTTGAATAAATGGCTGTTCTGCTTTCTAGACTTTGCAAAAAGTAGCCACATCTCATCCCTAATTGGACTATTCCATTAAGGAAAAACAGCGGAAATGGTTTCTGACCCAGATGTAACTGTAAAACAAGAATGGGCTGGTCCTATAATACCATTTGTTTGCAACAAACAAATAGACCACGGTTCCTACACAGTGAGTTTCATTCCTTTAGGAAACTGAGGCTCAAAGAAGTGAAGTAACTTGCTCAAAAAGGTGGCAAAGCCAAGTCTCCTATCTGCCAGATATTCTTTCTACTCAGCACACTCCACATAGATGGAACAAGATAAGCTGCAAAACCTAAAACAGTATCCTCGTCCACTGGATATCCAGTTTGTTTAAAACACATTATTTACATGAAAAAAATATATGTAAAAGGCTGTACTTTGTAAAACTGCTGTAGAAGACACAAATGGAACCAATAGGTGAGGGTGGGTGCAGCGGTTCACACTTCAATCCCAGCACTTTGGGAGGCCGAGGTGGGTGGATCACTTGAGGTCAGGAATTCCAGACCAACCTGGCCAACATTGTGAAACCCAGTCTCTACTAAAAATACAAAAATTAGCAGGAATGGTGGCGAGCGGCTGTAGTCCCAGCTACTCCGGAGGCTGAGGCAGGAGAACTGCTTGAACCTGGGAGGCACAGGTTGCAGTGAGCCAACATTGTGCCACTGTACTCCAGCCTGGTGACAAAGACTCCACCTTAAAAAAAAAAAAAAAAAAGCTGGCCAAGGTGGCTTATGCCTATAATCCCAGCACTCTGGGAGGCTGAGGCGGGCGGATTACCTGAGGTTGGGAGTTCGAGACCAGCCTGACCAACATGGAGAAACCCCATTTCTATTAAAAATACAAAATTAGCCAGGTATGGTGGTGCATGCCTGTAATCCCAGCTATTTGGGAGGCTGAGGCAAAAGACGCGCCTAAAACCAGGGGGAGAGGCAGAAGTTACAGTGAGCCAAGATCAGATCATTGTACTCTAGCCTGGGCAACAAGAGTGAAACTCTGTCTCAAAAAAAATAAAAATAAAAAATAAAAATTACTTCCTGAGATGGTTGGTTGGAATAAATAGCTTCCAAAAGCCTTTGTCTACAAGCACTTTATATCCTTCTTCTAAACATCGTGCCAATAACAAGGGCATGATGAGAGCTAGCTTGCCAACAAAATGATGCAGTTTTCTTCATTTGCAATTCTTTCTATTTGGCTCCCTAATTAAACTAAAAGTTTCTATGCCACAGAATTAACTAGTAGGGAACAAATCTGCAGCCCCAAACATTTGGAAAATAGAAGCATTTTTCTTTTTGATTAAAATTTAATTTCAAATTATAACAAGAAATTAAGAACAGTTATAAAAGACTCAATATCTTCAAAATAAGATACTGTTCAGCATCGCAAAGGCTTAATGTGAAAGGCATATAACCTGTATGATATACTATTACATTTGTTAATCACATCGGATATGCTAATTAACACAGCTCTAAAATATTCCTCTGATAATGTATTTTGGTCAGGAATTGATAAAATAAATACTGGCAAAAGGTTGTACTCAATAATAGAGATATTTGTTAACCACAGGGTATGTATTTTTTCTTGTTTTTTTTTTTTTTTTTAAAAAGATGGGGTTCCACCATGTTGGTCAGGCTGGTCTTGAACTCCCGACCTCAGGTGATCCGCCCGCCTTGGCCTCCAAAGTGCTTGGATTACAGGTGTGAGCCACCATGCCTGGCCTCTTGTTGTTTTTTGTTTGTTGGGAGACAAGTCTTGCTGTTGTCGCCCAGGCTGGAGTGCAGTGGCACGATCTCGGCTCACTGCAACCTCCATCTCCCAGGTTCAAGCGATTCTCCTGCCTGAGCCTCCCAAATAGCTGAGACTACAGGCGTGCACCACCACGCCTGGCTAATTTTTGTATTTTTAGTAGAATTGGGTTGCACCATATTGGCCAGGCTGGTCTCCAACTCCTGACCTGGTGATCTGCCTGTGTCTGCCTTCCAAAGTGCTGGGATTACAGACATGAGCCACCGTGCCCGGCCATATCATCTATTAATAGTTCAACGACACCTCTCTTCAAGCTTAGTATCATAAAAATATATATAATTTAAATATACAAAATACAGGCTGGGTGCAGTGGCTCACATCTGAAATGGCAGCACTTTCAGAGGCCGAGGTGGGCCGAACCAGACCGGCCTGGCCAACGTGATGAAACCTTGTTTCTACTAAAAATACAAAAATTAGCTATGTGTGGTAGTAGGCACCTGTAATCCCAGCTACTATGGAGGTTTAGGTAGGAGAATCACTTGAACCCAGGAGTCAGTTGCAGTGAGCCAAGATTGCACCACTGCATTCCAGCCTAGACAACAGACTAAAACTCCATCACAAAAAAATAAATAAATAAATAAAAGAGGAAAACGAAACCATGATTCTAAATATACACTATGTAACTACATAAACTAATTTACACAAGTATACATATGAACAAAATACTTTAAAACATACCCTATGGGTCAATTTAAGGAGACAGAAATTTGTAACCATAAAATTATTTTATGGCTTTTATTAAGAAATAAACATTCAAGATCAAGGCACCAACTAAGGCAAAAAAAAGAAAGAAACAGAAACAGTATAATCAATCACGATGAGAAATAAACGAACACTTATCCTCACTGCCAAAGAATCTTTCTTCTAAAGGCATAACACCCAACACAAATTCACAAGTTATTATCATTCGAGAATATCTATTTTTAGAACTGCTCTCAAAGAAATGAGTAGGTAAAAAGGGGGACACTGGAAACCACAGAGAATGAAATAACATGATTGGAACTTTAGTTTTAGTTAGGTTAACCTGAAAACAGGATTTAGGGTAAAAAAAAGTAGCGAGAAACTAGAGATGAGGACACTAGTTAAAAGGCTCCCATGTAAGTCTAGACAACAGGATGTTAGGTAATCTCTACCCACAAATTTTCAGAACAAGGAATGCCTCAAGCTAAGTAAACAGTATAAGACAGAGAGCCATTTTTTCTACCCTTACCTTTTGCCCTGAGGAATTCAGAGATACAATTCAAAGATACCTGTCCTGCCCATGAGGTAGAGCCCCATGGGTCATAAATGTCCATGGCCTGGGTCTCTTAGAACAAAGAGGCAGTCCTCATTCAACCAGAAACTGGTCTAATGACAATGATAAACAACAACAATTCCATTGTTCATATAGATGGCCTTTTATGCTTTGTAAAGTTAAAAGGCAATGGAAAGTCATCTAGGAAGATTTGGGGTTATTAGTTTATGCGATTAACAGAGCTACTTACCTACCCAACAACAAAAATAATATACATATTGCATATCACTGGGAGAAGAGCATGAACTACAGGAGTTGAGCTTTCTAAAGGGTAGAAGTCATGCGAGCCTTGCTTCCTCTGTGTCACCATCTAATTCTCAGACAGCCAGACATCTGGAATAGCCATATGGGGAGCCTTGGAAAAAAGGCTACCACATAAGGTTTGCCTTATCTAGGACCTGTGCCAACGCTGTTAAAAGTTCTATATGAAAGTTTTGTTCTCCATAAAACTTCTGTTATACTTGGACAATGAGCTTGCAGTATCTTCTGCTGTCATGATTGTTTTCAAGTTATGACCCTTCGTATAACAATTACTTACAGGCATATTTACAAATGAAATTCAGAAAAGCATTAAGTGCCAATCAAAACTAGCTGAAATATACTCACTTTGCAATGTACATGTAGGTCAGGCATGGTGGCTCATACCTGTAATCCCAGCACTTTGGGAGGTTAAAGCAGGTAGATCACCTGAGGTCAGGAGTTCAAGACCAGCCTGGCCAACATGGTGAAACCCCCATCTCTACCAAAATACAAAAGTTAACCAGGCATGGTAGCTCACACCTGCAATCCCAAGCTACTTGGGAGGCTAAGGCACAAGAACTGCTTGAAGCTGGGAGGCGGAGGTTGCAGTGAGCTGAGATCACGCCACTGCATTCCGGCTGACAGAAGAAACACCTCTTTCCTGTCTCTAGTCTTAAAGGAAGAAGAAGTAAAAGTTGAGACATAGCAGGCATGAGGTCAAGGGCAAGGTTGGCTTGCTCAGCTTACCAGGCCCGGAGGTTAAAGATTAAACCCCAACCCATGCACTCCTATCTATAGATCACAGGCATAATATGGAGAAACGCCCTCCATTGTTCTCGCTCAATCTTGCTCAAACTCCTACCTGGGCAGGTACTCCACACCTACTTCATCTATCACAGCCCTCTCACATGTACTTTCTAGAACTGTAAGCCTTTAAAGGGGCTAAGATTTTCTTTGTCAGGGAGCTCTTGAGACGCGAGTCTGCCTATGCTCCCGGCCGAATAAAAGCCACTACCTTCTTTAAATCTGGTATCCAGGGGGTTTCGTCTGTGGCTTGGACTGCTACACAGTCTAGGCAACAGAGTGAGACTCAGTCTCAAAAAAAAAAAAAGGTTTGAAATGTACCTGTAATATTAATTGCAAAAAATGAGGGTAATGGTATTTAATTCTAAGATATTCAGACAGTGGGTTTGTGTGTGGCATCTGGGTTTTTGCTGTTTTTCGGGCTTTTCTGTGTGGCAGACAGTGTCTTTTATAAGACAGTCTGAGGTCAGCATCCCCAATACCTTGAAAAAGATAAAATCTCATGAAGAGTTATATTTTCAATTCAAGAACTTTCAATTTAACATTCAACACACCAGTGAGCAAATAGCATGTACTCAATAATTACACAATTAAATTATTTGGTCCACATTAGAGATAATTCAAGGTAGGCTACAGTAAATGAGGTGACAGATTTACCGAGATTTAACAGTAAGTCAAAAAGATATTTACAAGTCTTTTTTCTCCTATCTTCTGTCAGTTTTTGGTAAATGTAGCTTTAGGAGAAACTTCTGAAGCTATGTAGTACAGAAGGATAACTGCTCTGACTTCTCAAAAGGAACAGTTCATTCATAATAGATCTGAACCCCTAAAATACAGTTTCACATTTTAAACTGGCTAACAAAACAGAGCAGTAATATGCTTTGATCACTTTCCTCAAGGGTGCCATTTAACTTCCAGCATTTGTAGCTTTAGTATTTCTTATTTCTTATTGCTCCACAGAAAGCTGGAATATATTATTTTGCTCTGCATTTTCGACTATTACTTCTTTCTTCTTTGTAATTCAATCTGTAAAGACTTAAATCCTAACTTACATTGAGCTCAAATTACTACAACACTAGCAAAAATTTACTGACAAAAATATCTACATACCAACATGTAGAACATGGATACATGCACAGACACACACACATGCCTTATGTATGACTTAACTCTTTAAATAAATGTTTTTAAATTACATACTCTAAAAGCATTTAAACAGATATATAAAGATAAAATGGTACAATAATGCTCTCTAGTTTAAATTAGCTCCTAAGGAGGAAATTTTTAGATAAATATTTTATAAGCATTTCATATAACTGAACTCAAATTACAACAGCCTTAACAAGTATATTGTTTAATGTTTTACAAATGTACAGAGACCCTCAATTTGGCCAATATTAAATCTATTATTGCTAGCTAATAACATTCTGAATTCCAATGAAATATATTGGTGCCAGGTTTAGAAATGTAAATTAAAACACTCCTGTAGAGATGCACCTGCAGAGATGCAAATTATAACCACTAAAGATTTTCTACGTGCTGATAAAACCTCTTAGCCTTCTCAATATACATTTCTAGATTCTAATTCTCCATAAAACTAACCGATCAAGTTTTTCTTGGAAAGTGAATCTAGTTTTGCTTGTTTGTTGTTGTTGTTGTTGTTGCTGTTGAATAACTACTGCCAAATGCATGAATTTTACTCCCAATAACTAACTTTATAGCAGCTACTAACTCTTCTTTTGTTAGATGATGTAATGCTCAACTTTAGTGGTTTTCCCTGAAAACCACTTTAAAGCAAAGGACAGGTAAAAAAAAAAATTTTTTTTGAACATTAAGAATATGGTTTAAAAAAAAAATGATGGCAAAGTATAATAAACTAAAACGCTTACCCAAAGGCTTTGGAAAACATTTTCCTTTCAAAAGAAACCAGTGAATAGAAATTAGTCTGAGGATAATGTGTTATTTGTTTGTTTCTGCCAACTAAGCCTCAACCCTTATCCTGTCTTTTTTGTTCCCCCACAAGTACGTGTGAATCAAGCTGGACTAAAATAAAGGTCATGTCTAAGTACAGAGAAATTTCTAAGTCTTCAAAATGTAAAGAGACACTCAAGTTCATAGCAGCATCATTTATAATAGCCAAAAGGTAGAAAGTAAGCCAAGTGTCCATTGACAAGTGAATGATAAAGTGTGGTGTGCGCGCACACACGCACACACACACACACAGACACACACACACACGCGCACACACAAACACAATGGAATATCATTCAGCCTGAGAAAGGAAGGAAATCCTGTCACATGCTACAACATGGATGAAACTACTTGAGAACACTAAGTAAAATAAGCCGAACACAAAAAGACAAATACTATATGATTTCACTTAGATGAGATACTTAGAGTAGTCAAATTCAGACTTCCTCCAGACGGAAGTGAGTGACACACTCTGTGTCCTTGCCTCACCAGGAAACTACTAAAGTTCCTAAGGAAGCAAAGCAAAATTTCATAAGAAAACAATGGATGGAGAGGAGAAAACCTATTGTGGCTGGGAAGGCCCTGATGCCATGTATGTCAAACTGATATCATTTCATGGCCATCAATTTATCGTAAAAAGAGAACATGCATTAACATCAGGCAACATCAGGCATGATAAAAGCCATATTGAGTGGCCCAGGTCAATTTGCTGAGAATGAAACCAGTGCGGTAAATTTTAGAGAGATAACTTCACATGTGCTATCCAAAGTGTGCATGTATTTTACATACAAGGTTCGCTACACTAACAGCTCCACCGAGATTCCCGAATTCCCAACTGCACCTGAAATTGCACTAGAACTGCTGATGGCTGCGAACTTCCTAGATTGTTAAATAAATAATAATAATAAAGCAGTCAAATTCATAGGAACAAAAAGTAGAATGGTGGTTACCAGGGGCTGGAGGAAGAGGAAAGGGGTTGTCACTTAATGGGTAGAGTTTCAGTTTTCCAAGATGAAAACAGTTCTAGAGATTGGTTGTAAGATAATGTGAATGTACTTAACATTACTATACCAAGGCTAGACGTGATGGCTCACACCTGTAATCCAGCACTTTGGGAGGCTGAGGCAGGCGATCACTTGAGGTCAGGAGTTCAAAACTAGCCTGGCCAACATGGTGAAACCCCATCTCTACTAAAAAAACAAAAATTAGCCAGACATGGTGGTATGTGTCTGTAATACCAGCTACTCAGGAGGATTGAGACAGGAGAAATGCTTGAACCCCTGGGAGGAAGAGGCTGCAGTGAGCAGACATCATCCCACTGCACATCAGCCTGGGCAACAGAGCAAGACTCCTTCACACACATGCGTGCACACACACACACACACACACACACACACACAAAACATCACTGAACTATATACTTAAAATGGTTATAATGATAAATGTTATGTTAAGTCTATTTTAACACAATTAAAATTTTTTTAATATTAAGGAGAGAGTTCTAATTCCAAGGTTGGTAGACTAACAGACTAACCTTCCTATGGAAAATAATTTGGAAATCTGGAAAAAGATATTTTAGAAAACTACAGATGCTCCTCAACTTATGATGTTGTTGCATCCAAAAAACACCCCATTCCACCCCACAAAAGTAAAAAAATCATAAACTGAAGTATCATAAATCAGGAACCATCTGTATTTAAAAACACTGAGAGCAACCAAACTTAGCAATTAGAAGGGAATCTATTAATGAAAGAAAGGATTGGAACTACGTAAGATCCATGTTCACACACAGCTTGTTCACTAAAAGCAACAGCAGTCCTAGAGGTACAGGTAGTAAACTGGAAGACATTTTTTGTTTAATATATCAGAAAACAGATTTAAGAGTTGCCCGGGTCGCTGTAACAAAGGCAAGAAATAAATGCTGTGAAATCTGGGTACAGAGTCTCAAACTCATTGCTGATGGTGAACTATACATGTACGAGGGTAACTAGAGGAGGCCAGTGGAAAGCAGCAGCTGGAAGAATCAAAGAGCTGAGCAGATATTCCAACTACTGTCCACCAGGGAGACAGAGTTTGGAGCTGTAATTCCCCCAACATGGGGGTGTTGGGCTTTCCATCGCAATTGTATAAGAGCCATGAACCAGAGGAGTTAAGCCTATGTCCCTGGACTGAGGGATTCACTTTAGATTAAGGACAAAATCCAAACACACCCATCCTAAAAAAATGTATAAAACCAAGCATCTTCAAGGTGGTCAGCCGTTAATTAAACTGCATACTAAAAAACTCTTCAGAGGAAGATAACAGAACTGGGATGTCTAAAAAGCAGCATCTACATTGTCCAGGATACAATAAAAAACAACTGACATGAGAAGAAACCTTCAAAAAGTGACATTTAGTAAAAAGAAAAAGCAGTGAACAAAAACCAACATCAAGATAGCCTGAATGTTGGAATTAGCATATAAGAACTTTAAAGCAGCTACTACAAAATATGTTCAAGAAATTAAAAATAAAAACGACATAATAATTGGCAGACAAGAGAATCTCAGCAGAGAAGCAAAAACTGCAGAAACAACAAGAAAAGGGCCGGGCGCGGTGGCTCACACCTGTAATCCCAGCACTTTGGAAGGCCGAGGCAGGTGGATCATGAGATCAAGATATCGAGACCATCCTGGTCAACACGGTGAAACCCCGTCCTACTAAAAATACAAAAAAATTAGCTGGGCATGGTGGCGCGTGCCAATCCCAGCTACTCAGGAGGCTGAGGCAGGAGAATTCCCTGAACCCAGGAGGCGGAGGTTGCAGTGAGCCGAGATCGTGCCATTGCACTCCAGCCTGGGTAACAAGAGCGAAACTCCGTCTCAAAAAAAAAAAAAAAGAAAAGAAACAGCAAGAAAAAAAGAACCAAATGGAAATTCTAGACATGAAAGGTACAAAGCGTGCAATAAAAATTTCACTGGATGCACTTAGCTACAGACTGGAGAGGAGACAGAAAAAAAGATTGGTGTACTTGAAAGATAAATCATCATCATCCTATCTATCTAAAGAACAGAGAGGAGGCCAGCCGTGGTGGCTCATGCCTGTAATCCCAGTACTTTGGGGAGCCAAGGCGGGTGATCACCTGAGGTCAGGAGTTTGAGACCAGCCTGGGCAACACAGTGAAACTCTGTCTCTACTAAAATACAAAAAACTAGCTGGGCATGGCGGCATGTACCTGTAGTCCCAGCTACTGGGGGAGGCAGTGCTGAGGCAGGAGAATCACTTGAACCTGGGAGAGGGAGGTTGCGGTGAGGCGAGATTGCACCATTGTACTCCAATCTGGGCAACAAAAGGAAAACTCCATCTCAAATAAAAAAAACCACAGAGAGGAGAAAAACTGGACTCTATCAAAATTAAAAACATCCAAAGAGAGCATTAAGAAAACAAAAGGCGGCTGGGCACAGTGGCTCACACCTGTAATCCCAGCACTTTGGGAGGCCGAGGCAGCCGGATCACGAGGTCAGGAGTTCGAGACCAGCCTGACCAACATGGTGAAACTCCGTCTCTACTAAAAATAAAAAAATTAAAAAAAAAACAGCTGGGTGTGGTGGTGCACTTGTAATCTGAGGTACTCAGGGGGCTGAGGCAGGAGAATCACTTGAAACTAGGAGGTGGAAGTTGCAGTGAGCCAAGATCAAACAAAATAAACCCACCCTGGACAAAAAAAAAAAAAAACATTTTAAAAAAAAAAAAAAAAAACAAAAAGAAAACAAAAGGCAATTCACAAACTAGGAGAAAAACTCACTATTATTTATACCTATCAAAAGACATGAATCCAGATATTTTAAAAACTATAAAAAAATTATAAGTTTAAAAAAGAAAGACTTGACTAGACACATCACAAATAAAAATCTGAAAATTGTCAGTAACACATAAAAAGGTGTTTAACATCATAGTCAACAGGGATACATAATTCAAGGCCACAATAAGATAGATACTATCTCACACACATCAGAATGGCTAAAAGAGGAAAAAAAACAACAGCAAATGGTGGTGGTAATATGAAACAACTGGAATTGTCATAAATTGTTGGTGAGAGTCTAAAAAGATACAATCATTTTGGAATACTGTTTGGTAATTTATTATAAAGTTAAACATGCAACTATCCTATGACTCAGCAATTCTACTCCTAGATATTTATCCACGAGAAATAAAAACATATGTCCCATGAAGTATTTGTTGATAGTAACTGGATTCACTAACTTTCCAAAACAGACATAACCCAAAGTCCAACAGGAGAAAGGATAAATATATTGTGATAGCTGTATCGGTGTAATGGGATACCACCCAGAAGTAACAAAGAATAAACTGATAGACACAATATGGATGACTCTCAAAAATATTATGTTGAGTGAAAGAAGCCGGGCATAACAGAATACACACTGTATGATTCCATTTCCATAAAGTTTTGGAAGAGGCAAAATGAAGTGATAAAATGAAGAGTGGGTGTTGATCAAAGGGGAGCATGAGGCAGATTTTCTAGAATGATGGAAATGTTCTCTATTTTGATTGAGGTGGTTATACAGTTATGTGCATTTATGAAAATTTCTGAATTATATAATTAAGATTTGTACATTTCAAACTATGTAAATTTTACCTCAATAAAAGCAATTAAGACTAAATCCTGTGTATTTTTTTTGAGACAGAGTCTCACCGTGTTGCTCAGGCGGGAGTGCAGTGGTGCAATCTAGGCTCACTGAAAATCTCTGCCTTTTCGGTTCAAGCAATCCTCCCCCTTCATTCTCCCAATTGGCTGGGACTCCTAAGTAGCTAGGACCACAGGCGTGTGCCCCCATTCCTAGCTAATTTTTGCATTTTTTGTAGAGACGGAGTTTCACCATGTTGCCAGGCTGGGCTCCTGGGCTCAAGTGATTCACCCACCTCAGTCTCCCAAAATGTTAGGGTTATACGAGTAAGCCACCACACCCAGACAATCCTGTACTCTAAAATCATGATTATGAAATTATGAATAATAGCCAAATTTTAAATCTAGTAAGTTTTATAAGTCATTGTAGTTTAGAAATATTTTAAAAATTTAATTATAGTCCTCAAATGTCTAAAATTCTATGAATCCACACAATTTCAAACTGCTTCTGTACAGATATAGTACTCTCATCTTCAGATTTTAATATGGTGACTTTTATGAACTATGACAAATAAAACATATGTACGCATCACTTACTCAGTTCTCTTAACTTCATGTCTAACGTTATGTATTCACCTGAAAAACTCATGACTTGTTTTCTGAAAACTGAAACTATCCATTTTTTTAGAAATTTGATTTTTAAAATCTTTCTTAAACTTTAATTCAATCTTTAAAGTACACTTATTCCCACTTCCAGACATAGCCATATTTTACCTTCACCACCCTGCTTCTGCCTGCTTCAATATAAGCTTCATTTTATGTTCATTCCTCTGAAAGACTGCTATCACTTAGTTGGGTTTAGCTGGTTTGTCTATGAGTGATCCTGAGTCCATTTATCCCCAACATACTAGGTTTTAGCTAGAAGCTATAGCTAGAAGAAAAAAAAAATTCCAAAACCCATTTTAGAAAAGAGAGAATAGATTTGTGCTTCATATGATGGAACTAGCTCTACATGGCTGGCTAGTTTCACATAATTTGGAAATTCCCACTCTGTAAACGTGTAAATCCCTTACATGCAACCAAAACATGGATGTATTTACTCGTCAAATACAAACTCATGAAGAAAAAATTCCTAATGCTACATGTAGTCAAAGAATAAATTTGCTAGAGATTATTATTTTCCTTTTAGAACATAATGAATTGCTTTACATGGTAATTATATACTCTCATTTAATCCTTACCTTCTTTCAGAGCTTTGTCCATATTATGAGAAATTACTACCCTTCTAGACTGTGCTGACTCATGTGAGTTTCCATACACAGGACTCTGAAATCAAAGAAAAAAAAATACAAAGTAGATTACTGAATGAATAAATCACATATAAAAACAAAACCAAAGGTATGAAATGTTATCTAAACAAGCAATAAGATAAGCCTTAATGAATAATAGAAGTTTTCCCCAAAAGTAAATAAATGCTTATACTTAGTTAAAATTTTTTGGGAAAAAAAAAATTAAGGAAGGATTTTCCCTACCAGATATCAAAACAGTATAACGACTGTATAGGGGTAAATAAATCAACACAATGGTAGGCAGTACACAAACCGATGTAACTATATATGTGCAAATTAAGAACATAATTTTTTTAAAAAGAATTTGAAATTAATGGAAAAAACCACACACTAGTCAGTTAATGATATTGACACAATTTGATATTCACATGGGAATACAAGGTTACAGTCTTACACTTTGTATATAAATAACTCCAAAAAGATTAAACAGCTAAACATGTTTTAAACTAAAAAAGAATTAAGAGGAAATAAGGGAGCATCTTTTTATAATCTTGGAATGGAAAAGGGTTTTCTAAAATAAAACAAAAATCCAAATGGTATGAAGGAAAAAAAAAATGTGCCGGGCGCAGTGGCTTACGCCTGTAATCCCAGCAGTTTGGGAGGCCAAGGTGGGAGGATCATGAGGTCAGAAGATAGAGACCACCTTGGCTAACACGGTGAAACCCCGTCTCCACTAAAAATACAAAAAACATAGCCAGGCATGGTGGCACGCACCTGTAGTCCCAGCTACTTGGGAGGCTGAGGTCAGAGAATTGCTTGAACCCAGGAGGCGGAGGTTGCAGTGAGCTGAGATCATGCCACTGCACTACAGCTTGGGAGACAGAGGGAGGCTACATCTCAAAAAAAAAAGAAAAAAAAAATGACGACAAATCTGATTACCTAATATACAAAGTTCTTGTTTCACAAAAGATGATACAAACAAAATATAAATGACAGATTAGGAGACAATCTCTCTAGTAACTCTAACAAAAAAACTATTGTTAAATATATACAGACTCCAAAATAAGAAAAATAACTCAAAAGAAAACCAAAGAAAGAAGTTGAAAGGGAAATCATAAAAGATAAACAAATGACTAATAAATGTATGACCAAAAAGTGCCATCCCCTTTTTTATTAGAGCAATGCAAATTAGAGCAACGGATACCATCAGACTGCCAACGCAGGGGAAAGGACTCACATATCTAATGTTGACAGGACACAGGAAAATGGCTGTTTTCATATATTGTTGGGGGAAGTATCTATTTCTACCACCTTTTAAGAAGGCAACTGAGGCCGGGCGCGGTGACTCAAGCCTGTAATCCCAGCACTTTGGGAGGCCGAGGCGGGTGGATCACGAGGTCAAGAGATCAAGACCATCCTGGTCAACA
>NW_022436979.1:18617886-18620011 GCF_009761245.1 Sapajus apella | reverse complement strand
TTTTTTTTTTTTTTTTTTTTTTTTTTTTGAGTCTCACATGTTGCCCAGGCTGGAGTACAGTGGTGCTCACTACAACCACTTGGCTCACTGCAACCTCCACCTCCCAGATTCAAGCGATTCTCCTGCCTCAGCCTCCAGAGTAGCTGGGACTTCAGGCACACGTCACCACACCCAGCTAATTTTTTATTTCTAGTAGAGATGTGGTTTTGCTACGTTGGCCAGGTTGGTCTCGAACTCCTGACCTCATGTGATCACCTGCCTCAGCCTCTGAAAGTGCTGGGATTACAGGCGTGAGCCACGGCACCCAGCCTAAAGGCCTTTTTATTCTGCAGTGCCACTGCAATGTCCAGCAGAAATGCAAAAAAATACATGTATAAGGAATTTTACTGCTGTATTGATTATAGGAGCAAAAAAAAATTGGAAGTAACACAAGTGTGTCTATACATATCAATAGTCAAAGAGTTAAATAAATTATGGTATACTACTAAAAAGAATGCTTTAGGGACACATATATACCTTCACGGAAAGTCTTCTATGATAGGAAAATGTTTGCAAGCACAAACACTTTTAAAAGTGGTTTCCTCTAGGCAGGCGTATAGAATTTTAACTGTGTGTGTCTGCATAAGAGCAAGTGATGTTAAAAAATAATAATTTATAAAGATACTGCTTTGGGCTGGACACAGTAGCTCATGCCTGTAATCCCAGCACTTTGGGAGGCCAAGGCCGGCAGATCACTTGAGGTCAATAGTTTGAATCCAGTCTGGCCAACATAGTGAGACCCCGTCTCTACTAAAAATACAAAAATTAGCTGGGTGTGGTGGCAGATGCCTGTAATCCCAGCTACTCAACAGGCTGAGGCATGAGAAACGCTTGAACTCAGGAGATGGAGGTTGCAGTGAGCTGAGATCTCATCACTGCACTCCAGCCTGAGCAAGAGAGCAAGACTCTGTCTGGGGTTAAAAAAAAAAAAAAATACTTGTTGGCATTGTTTTTCTTAAAGGAGAGGCTACAGAATTAAAACTTCACTATCTGGCCAGTGAGACTAAAAGGAGGATTTTCTGGCCGGGCACGGTGGCTCACGCCTATAAAATCCCAGCACTTTGGAAGGCCGAGGCGGGTGGATCACGAGGTCAAGAGATCGAGACCATCCTGGTCTACAAGGTGAAAGCCCGTCTCTACTAAAAATACAAAAATTAGCTGGGCATGATGGTGCGTGCCTGTAGTCCCAGCTACTCGGGAGGCTGAGGCAGGAGAATTGCTTTAACACAGGAGGCGGAGGTTGCGGTGAGCCAAGATCGTGCCATTGCACTCCAGTCTGGGCAACAACAGCGAAACTCTGTCGCAAAAAAAAAAAAAAAAAAAAAAAAGAGGATTTTCTTTTTTTACTTAATCACGTAAGCACGCATAATTGGGGTCTACTTATTGGTTTGGAAGGAAAAAAATTACGGAAGATTTTTTTTTCTCGTAGGAAATATTACAAGTGCCTGGCCAGCACTGCCACATGACTCGGAGCTATAAATGGCTAATGTTACTGTCACCCTCATCTTACAAACAAGTGTGGAGCACTGCTTTGTTCTCAGGCAGGCCACACCAGCCCGGATGCAATCAATCCCACAGCCCCAGGCCACCCAACTGGAAGTAGAGCATTTCCAGTCCTTGATTAGTCTCACGCTATCTCTGATCATGTGCCAAGGATGTTATCCCTGTTTGTGCTTATCGTTATTAAAAACAAACAAAAGTCTCCTAGTGACCTTATAAAAAAAAAAAAGAAAAAAAGACAGATTCAAGATTTCTTGGTGAATTTTTTTTAAAAGAAACTTTAAGATATACATGTTACAACCAAGAAATAAAAGACATTCCTTTAGGCTCAAATTAACATATAGCATTCAACACTTTCCCAAGGCATTTTTTTTTTTTTTTTTTTTTTTTTTGAGACGGAGTTTCACTCTTGTTACCCAGGCTGGAGTGCAATGGCGCAATCTCAGCTCTGCACAATCTCGGCTCACTGCAACCTCCGCCTCCTGGGTTTAGGCAATTCTCCTGCCTCAGCCTCCTGAGTAGCTGGGATTACAGGCACACACCACCATGCCCAGCTGATTTTTTGTATCTTTAGTAGAGACGGGGT
>NW_022436979.1:18611088-18617786 GCF_009761245.1 Sapajus apella | reverse complement strand
TTTTTGTATTTTTAGTAGAGACGGGGTTTCACCATGTTGACCAGGATGGTCTCGATCTCTTGACCTCGTGATCCACCCGCCTCGGCCTCCCAAAGTACTGGGATTACAGGCGTGAGCCACTGCGCCCGGCCCCAAGGCATTTTTTAAAAATCTTAATCACAATCATATATAGACAAAGACATTTAATGCATAAAATAATGCAACCTTTTAAAACTATTTTCTAGTTTCTGGGTAGCTTTCTGTCAAATAAATGGTCTGGATTTTACTATAATTTTAACATTTTTTATTTAGTTCACAAAAGAAAAAAATTGAGGAAATGAAGTTTCAAATTCTACTATTTTTAAAATAGGCAGATAAACAACTTATGAATTTTGAGGGTAACAGTTAAATGCTTTCAGAAGTCTACACTGATAAATAATTTTAATCACTACTTCTCAATGCTTTGGCAAATAGTTAAATGAATAATACTGATCAGATGATAAAACCAAAGCCAAACAACTTATTTAAGAAGTTCCTGGCTGGGTGTGGTGGCTCATGCCTATAATCCCCACACTTTGGGAAGCAGAGACGCATGGATCACTTGAGATCAGGAGTTTCAGAGCAGCCTAGCCAACATAGTGAAACCCTATCTCTACTAAAAATTTAAAAAATTAGCCAGGCTTGGTTCCGGGCACCTGTAGTCCCAGCTACACAGGAGGCTGAGGAAGGAGGTCTGACTGACCCCAGGAGATGCAGGCTGCAGTGGGCCATGACTGTACCACTGTACTGTCGCCTGAGCAACATCATAGCAAGACACTGTCTTAAAAAAAAGTTGTTCCTGAATTCGAGTTCTTAAAATGGAAACTGCCTAGGTATGAATATGATAGTACATGCATATCTGAAGCATATTCTTTGATATATGTCTGTCTTTACAACTTCCTTCAAAACTTATTTATCTTCCTAGTTACAAATCTACTATCTCTTGCCATGTGTCTGTATATTTCTCTCTCTACTTCATACTTACATGTAATAAACATGTTTGTCACTACTGACTATATCTGAATAAGGCCTTTTGTCTATTTAATTATAAAATGGTGGTTTCTAAGAGCTGCGGTGGGGGGGATGGCGAGTTAATGTTTAATGAGTACAGAGTTTCAGTTTGGGGGTCATTTTTTGACAGTGTCTCATTCTGTCATCCAGGCTAGAGTGCAGTAGTACAATCTTGGTTCACTGCAGCCTCAATCTTCTGGGCTTAAGCAATCCTCCACTTCAGCCTCCTGAGTAGCTAGAACTACAAGTGTGTGTCCTGCTATATTTTAAGTTTTTTGTAAAGATGGGAGTTTCACTATGTTGCCCAGGTTGGTCTTGAATCCTCCTCCCACCTCGGCCTTCCAAAGTGCTGGGATTACAGGCATGAGTCGCTATGCCCAGTAGAGTATCAGCTTTTTGTGTTTTTTAAAGATGGGGTTTCACCATATTGGTCAGGCTGGTCTCCAACTCCTGACCTCAGGGGATCCGCCCGCCTCAGCCTCCCAAAGTGCCGGGATTACAGGCATGAGCCACTGCGCCCGGCAGTTTCAGTTTTACAAGATGAAAAGAGTTATGGAGATGGATAGTGGCAATGACTGCACAACGTTATGAATGTATTTAATATCACTGAACTGTACACTCAAAAATGGTTTAGATGGCAAACTTTTAAGTATTTTACCATAACAAAAATCAAATTGCAGGGGAAATGGGTTTGTGAGAATAATGTTTTCTCTTTTGGCTCTATTTAAGCAAAAGCCCTATTATTCTTTCAATCTGATTTCCCAATCTGGTTCTGAAGTTCCCACACCCTACCCCCTAGGAGTTACTGGCCCTTATTAGAAAGAAAACAGTTCTTTGTTCCTATCCCATCCCCACAGCCTGATGGAGAGTCTGTAAGCCAGGAGAACAGGAAAGAGAAAAAAAACATATCATGGGCCAAAAATAACTGGGTTATTAGGTACAGTGTTATGATACATATTGGTTTTCATCCTGGGTTCCTCACTCTTAACTCCTACAGCCTTTGCGTGTCTTTTGTTATAACATTGGGTGTGTCGGGCCTCGACAAGAAGGTCTTTTTTTTTTTTTTTTTTTTTTGAGACGGAGTTTCACTCTTGTTGCCCAGGCTGGAGTGCAATGGCGCGATCTCGGCTCACCGCAACCTCCGCCTCCTGGGTTCAAGCAATTCTCCTGCCTCAGCCTCCCGAGTAGCTGGGACTACAGGCGTGCGCCACCATGCCCAGCTAATTTTTGTATTTTTAGTAGAGACGGGGTTTCACCATGTTGACCAGGATGGTCTCGATCTCTTGACCTCGTGATCCACCCGCCTCGGCCTCCCGAAGTGCTGGGATTACAAGCGTGAGCCACCGCGCCCGGCGACAAGAAGGTCTTAAGTCTTAAGACCTTCTGCTGCCCCTCCTTCCACTCTCATGGTCCCCTGCTTCTCTGACTGGGTCTTAAGACCCTCCCATCAGAGAGTCCCATCCTATACTCTGGAGGAGGGACAGCTCAAGAGCACAGGGCTCAGTGAGCTTCAGGACAGCTAACATGCAGAGGTTCCTGGAGGGTGGTGCCCAGGGAGGGCACGAAAGCTCTGCACCCATCCTCCGTACCTCACCATACCATTTCTTCTTCTGTATCCTTTGTGATATCCTTTACAATAAACCAATAAATGTAAGCAAGTGTTTCCCTGAGTTCTGGGGAAAAAAAGCAACAAATTTGGTCACAGAAATCTATGTTGATGTTCGCTGTGGTGTGACAGTAGAGGAAAAACTTTCCATACACATTATACTTGGAAATTCCTTTTTACAGATTTAATATTTATGAAGCCAGAATCTCTTCATGTCTGAATGAGTACTTAAAGTAGCCACTACATACTCTATTTCTTTCAGGTCACAGGGGTAGAATCCACTAATCATTTTCTCCAAGATGAAATTTCAGGGAAAAAAAAAAAAAGAGAGAGAGAAAGAGGCTAATGAAAATTCAAACAAATGTAAAACACAAATTCATGTGGCTCTGAGGATAACTGAGCAATAATTGTCTTTGTCCTCCTATTTATAGGTTTGAAAAAAAGAAACTTCACAAGGCAGATTTCCCCAAAGACTTGTTCTATTATGCTAGCATAGGCCTCTTTCCTCAGGTAAAGACAACATCTTCCTGACAATCACCTTCCTAAAATGCCTGTTTTAGGAAAGATGAAAGAAAAGAATGTGTACTTTTCCCACTGTCACAAGGGATAAGTGATAATCTTCAGTATCCTTGTCCAGAAACTGGGACTGACTACTCTTGCTTAATGTTTTTAAGTATTCATATCACAATACTAATTCATAAAAGCTTTTGATGAACCAGACCACTGTCCTGTAAATGCTACACCTTATTTTCTATTTAAATAAGTGAACAACAAATAAAACACACAAAAAAAGAAAGCAAATAAAAAGATTAAAAAATAACAAGGCCGGGCGCGGTGGCTCATGCCTGTAATCCCAGCACTTTGGGAGGCCGAGGCGGGTGGATCACGAGGTCAAGAGATCGAGACCATCCTGGTCAGCATGGTGAAACCCCGTCTCTACTAAAAATACAGAAAATTAGCTGGGCATGGTGTGTGCCTGTAATCCCAGCTACTCAGGAGGCTGAGGCAGGAGAATTGCCTGAACCCAGGAGGCGGAGGTTGCGGTGAGCCGAGATGGCGCCATTGCACTCCAGCCTGGGTAACAAGAGCGAAACTCCGTCTCAAAAAAAATAAATAAATAAAATAACAAAAATGTAATAAAGTTTGCCTTCATTGTAAGATTTAAACCTAGTTAAAAACAACGTATCAAGATAATTTTTAATCACCCAGTGAGTTTTCTGGAGAGAGAAAGCATTTTAAATACATTTTTGGAGTATTTTCTAAAGACAGAGTAAAACTTGAAAGCTTTTCTCTAATATATGTAACAGATCCTCGGCATCAAAAAGTGCAGACATTTTATCAATAACTCCTTTTCTAAATATGTATCAGCTTTCCGTTTACTCCAGAGTACCAGCTGTAATACACTCAAACTGTCTTTGTAGGAAGGTTACAGAAACTCTCTCATGAGGAAACAACATTCAGAGAGAAGCCAGGCAAAGAAACCTGGGTACTCAGGACAACAGTAGCAACTGAACAACCAGAACTCTCTGGAATCCAGCCAATATACACATCTCATTGTCCAGTTTTTAAGTAGGACACTGGTCACTTAGAGCCAGAACAGCCAACCTGTAACTTGAAATTCACTTCATACCTATTACCTGACCTTCTCAAATAAACAAGTGTCTCTAGCCTCCATTACGTACATTTAAAAGTTTAACATATTTTGGTGTATTGTGGAAAGGAAAACAGTTGTACAGAGTTCAAGGGGTGACAGGTGTAATATTCTGTAAAGCTACTGAAGTTACTCATCTCACCAAAGCAAACACGAACTCCCCCAAAATCATCATTAACCACATGGAGCCGTCACATGGCAGTCTCCCTCCAAGTACACTCAGCATCTGACAATCTGCTGGGATCTCATGACTAATACTCTCATTCTTAAACTATGATATTCTCAAAAGCAGGACCTCTTTCCAAACAATGATATTCTGCCTCAGCCTCAAAAACTGACTTATTCAAAACCCAAGAAATGAAGATGTGCATATCCCTCCTCAGAAGGGTGAGAAGGGACTAAGAAACTTGAAAGGCCACGTACACCTAATGTGACTAAGATTCAGACAAAAGATCGTGACATGAGCGATAACGTCATTCCCCACCCAGGAGCCAAGCAGCCGTGCTAAGAGAAAGAACACAGGCTCCCATGTCAGGTGGGCTCCACTCTGCCATTTACTAATGGTGGGTCCTTGACCCAGCCACTCCCCTTTCTAGCCTCAAGAGGATCAAATAAATATCAGGGGTCTAAAAAAAGAAAAAAGATGATAGGGTCCTGAAAAGGAGATTCCAACTACTGTGCTGCTAGGTGCTCTAAATTTTTTTTTTCAGATGGAGTTTCACTCTTTTGTTGCCCAGACTGGAGTACAGTGGTGTGATCTCGACTTACTGAGACCTTGGCTCACTGTGACCTCTGCCTCCTGAGTTCAAGTGATTCTCCAGCCTTAGCTTCCTGAATAGCTGGGACTACAGATGTATGCCACCACACCTGACTAATTTCTGTATTTTTAGTAGAGACAGGGTTTCACCATGTTGGCCAGGCTGGTCTTGATCTCAGGTGATCACCCACCTCGGCCTCTCAAAGTGCTAAGATTACAGACACAAGCCACCGCGCCCGGCCTAAATTTTTTTTTCTAACAAAAACAAATGGAAGTTATGAATTTTGGATGGTATCTCCAACTAATTCAATGTTATTACAAACCGTGCAGGCTGTCACTGTTTGGGCTAAACTTCAAGCCATGTTCAAGCCATGGGCGTCTAGTCTGTAATGGCTGCTTTCACAAAGCTCTTAGAGTGCCCACCAGACAGTATCACAAACACAACTCAAAATGTTACCAACTTTCAGCAAATCCAAGGTGGGTTGGCTGACTGATCGGTCTTCTAAAGGTACAGGAATGGCAGAAATAAAAGCAAGAAGAGGTTGAAAAGTTAAGCAACTGGAGTAAGATACAGCATAACAAGAGCACGTAATTCTTGAAGTATTTTTGCCTTTGAGGATATGCTTTACAAAGAGGAAGGCGCACATTTCCTGGAGATGTTCTGCTGTGATGTAAAGCATAAATGTATACAAACAAAACCTGGTTTGACAGCTTCCTGAGTTGTGCTTTTATTATGCTTAACCAGAAACTAAAGAATATCTTACTTTCCTTATCAAGAAACAGAAAATTGTTAACATGATACTGAGAAGTTATCATTTAGGGAGATTGTACTAATAGAAAATAGCGGATTTGTGTCTTTTTTTTCCCCCTCTTAGTCAAGCACGATTTCTACTTTAAATATAGGAAGGAACAGCTATTCTTTAAAATTCAACCTACAAGCTTTCTCATATTACTGTTTTTGTAAATTTCAAAGATGCTGTAATTTCTTTTTAAATTTCAAAGATGCTATAATTTCTTTTTAAATTGTTATTTCCAATTACATAAACAGCAGAGACATATTCTCTATTATAAATGTAAAGAATTAAACTGACTCATAATACCATCATCCAGATGTGATCACTAATAACATTTTGCTGCCCTTCACTCTTGTCAGAGATTCCACCACTTACTATGTAGCCTTGGGCAAGTTACTTTTCTATGTGTCACTTTCCTCACACACAAAATAGAGATAACGATAGTGTATGGGCATTAACACATATGAAGCAGTATAAACAATGTTTGACAACAATAAATTATTGGTACTTTTCTTATTTGTATACTTTTAAAAAAAATTGGGATCATGTTCTATAGAAAACTTTGTATCTGGCCTTTTACACTCAGCATTTTATCATAAATATCTTTTTTTTTTTTTTTAAGACGGAATCTGATTCTGTCACCCAGGCTGGAGTGCAGTGGCGCAATCTTGGCTCACTACAACCTCCGCCACCCAGGTTCAAGCGATTCACCTATCTCAGTCTCCTGAGTAGCTAAGACTACAGGCAGATGCCAATACGCTCAGCTAATTTTTGTATTTTTAGTAGAGACAGGGTAAGACTCAGATGTTTTGAATAGCTTATAACATAATTTATTCTTATTCTATATTTAGTTTGTCTCCA